>NW_017209041.1:0-3575 GCF_001704415.2 Capra hircus | reverse complement strand
TGGTGTGAAGTCGATCCTCAGCTTGAAAGTCGAGGCTGTGCAGGGAAAAACACGTTTCCCTGGAATGGACTGAGACATCTGGGGACTCTGGGAATGGTGGCACGACCTGGAGTTTCCTCTCGCCTTTCCTGCGGAGAGCGCCTCTTCTTGGGATGCGACGGGAATACCGGGAATTTTTTTCCCTACCACGCAGGGACAGGATCCCTCCTCTCGAGCTATGAGGCGGAAACGGGGCACCTCTGGATATGGCGGAACTATGGTGCTTCCTCTCGAGTGGAGTCGGGTATGTCGGTGAACTTCTTGAGTTGCAGCAAGGGTGTGAAGGACCCTTTGGAAGTTCCAGAGGTTAGGTGTGATTAGCCTCGAGACGCCTTAGCGGAAATGGGCCTCATCTCGCCTGCAGGGGAGAACCTCCTGGATTTTCTCGAGTTGCGGCAGGTGCTCTCGACTTACGACGGGACCTCAGGGACCCGCTCTCGTGGCCTCAGTAAAGGCAAGTCCCCATGCGAGTTGCACGGGGCCACTCGGGATTCCTCTCCCGTCGATGCCGGGGACTAAGACCTTGTGTGGAGTCGGTGCCGGAACCTGAGGTTTCCTCTCCAGTGCTGATATGGATCTTGGGTACGTCTGGAGTCTCCCAAGGGGAGTCAGTCCTCGTCTCTAGTGGGGGCCTGCACGTGCGCTTTCCTCTCGAGCTGTAGCAGCAGTGTCACTCTTCCCTTCGCATATATCAAGGGATCTGTGGCTTTCCCTCGAGGCTTTCCCACGAGGCGTTCCCACGAGGCTTTCCCACAGGGCTATCCCACGTGCCACCGTGCCACCGTCGTGTGAGTCGATCCTCGGCTTGAAAGTCGAGGCAGTGCAGGGAAAACAGGTTTCCCTGGAATGGACTGAGACATCTGGGGGACTCTGGGAATGGTGGCACGACCCTGGAGGTCCTCTTGCCTTTCCTGTGGAGAGCGCCTCCTCTTGAGATGCGAAGGGAACGCCGGGAAATTCTTTCCCGACCACGCAGGGACAGGATCATTTCTCTCGAGCAAGAGTAGGAAACGGGCTCCTCTGGATGTGGGCAGAACTCTCGTGCTTCCTCTCGAGTGGAGACGGGTATGTCAGGGAACTTCTTGAGTTGCAGGAAGGGTGTGAAGGACCCTTTGGAAGTTCCAGATGTTAGGTGTGATTAGACTCTAGACGCCTGAGCGGAAATGGGCCTCATCTCGCCTGGAGGGGAGAACCTCCTGGATTTTCTCGAGTTGCGGCAGGTGCTCTCGACTTACGTCGGGGACCTGAGGGACCGCTTTGGTGGACTCAGGAAAGGCCAATCCCCATGAGAGTTGTTCGGGGCCTATCAGGATTCCTCTCCCCTCGATGCAGGGGCATAAGATCTTGTGTGGAGTCGGTGCCGGAACCTGAGCATTCCTCTCCAGTGCTGACATGGATCTTGGGGTACTTCTGGAGTCTCCCCAGGGGAGTCAGTGCTCGTCTCTAGTGGGGGCATGTATGTGCGCTTTCCTCCCGAGCTGTAGCAGCAGTGTCACACTTCCCTTCGCGTGATCAAGGATCAGGGGCTTTCCCTCGAGGCTTTCCCATGAGGCTTTCCCACGAGGCTTTCCACAGGGCTGTCCCACGTGCCACCGTGGTGTGAGTCGATCCTCGGCTTGAACGTCGAGGCAGTGCAGGGAAAAAGAGGTTTCCCTGGAATGGACTGAGACATCTGGGGGACTCTGGGAATGGTGGCACGACCCTGGAGTTCCTCTCGCCTTTCCTGTGGAGAGCGCCTCCTCTTGAGATGCGACGAGAACGCCGGGAATTCTTTCCGAACACGCAGGGAAAGGATCCTCCTCTCGAGCTATGAGGAGGAAACGGGGCTCCTCTGGATGTGGGTGGGACTCTCGTGCTTCCTCTGGAGTGGAGACGGGTTTGTCGGGGAACTTCTTGAGTTGCAGCAAGGGTGTGAAGGACCCTTTGGAAGTTCCAGAGGTTAGGTGTGATTAGACACGAGACGCCTCAGCGGAAATGGGCCTCATCTCGCTGGAGGGGAGAACCTCCTGAATTTCCTCGAGTTGCGGCAGGTGCTCTCGCCTTATGATGGGGACCTCCGGGACCCGCTCTGGTGGCCTCAGGAAAGGCCAGTCCCCATGCGAGTTGTTCGGGGGCCTCTCGGGATTCCTCTCCTTTCGATGCCGGGGCCTAAGACCTTGTGTGGAGACCGGTGCCGGAACCTGGAGGATTAATCTCCCGTGCCGACATGGATCTTGGGTATTTCTGGAGTCTCCCCAGGGGAGTCAGTCCTCGTCTCCAGTGGGGGCATGCACGTGCGCTTTCCTCCCGAGGTGTAGCAGCAGTGTCACGCTTCCATAGGCGTGGGATCAAGGGATCTGTGACTTTCGCTTGAGGCTTTCCCACGAGCATTTCCCACGAGGCTGTCACACAGGGATGTCCCACGTGCCAACGTGGTGTGAGTCGATCCTCGGCTTGAAAGTCAAGGCAGTGCAGGGAAAACAGGTTTCCCTGGAATGGACTAAGACATCTGCGGGGACTCTGGGAATGGTGGCACGACCCTGGAGTTCCTCTCGCCTTTCCTATGGAGAGCGCCTCCTCTTGAGATGTGACGGGAACGCCGGGAATTCTTTCCCAACCACACAGGGAAAGGATCCCTCCTCTCGAGCTAGGAGGCGGAAAAGTGGCTCCTCTAGATGTGGGTGGACTCTCCTGCTTCCTCTCGAGTGGAGACGGATATGTCGGGAATTTCTTGAGTTGCAGCAAGGGTGTGAAGGACCCTTTGGAAGTTCCAGAGGTTAGGTGTGATTAGACTCGAGACGCATCAGGGGAAAAGGGCCTCATCTCGCCTGGAGGGGAGAACCTCCTGGAGTTTCTCGAGATTGCGGCAGGGTGCTCTCGACTTACGACGTGGACCTCAAGGACCCGTTCTGGTGGACTCAGGAAAGGCCAGTCCCCCATGCGAGTTGCTCGCGGGCCTCTCGGGATTCCTCTCCCGTTGAAGCTGGGTCCTAAGACCTTGTGTGGAGTCAGTGCCGGAACCTGAGGATTCCTCTCCAGTGCTGACATGGATCTTGGGGTTTTCTGGAGTCTCTCCAGGGGAGTCAGTCCTCGTCTCGAGTGGGGGCATGCACGTGCGCTTTCCTCCCGAGCTGTAGCAGCAGTGTCGCACTTCCCTTCGTGTGGATCAAGGGATCTGTGGCTTTCCCTCGAGGCTTTCCGACGAGGCTTTTCCACGAGGCTTTCCCACAGGGCTGTCCCTCTTGCCACCGTGGTGTGAGTCGATCCTCAGCTTGAAAGTCGAGGCTGTGCAGGGAAAACACGTTTCCCTGGAATGGACTGAGACATCTGGGGACTCTGGGGAATGGTGCACGACCCTGGAGTTCCTCTCGCCTTTCCTGCGGAGAGCGCCTCTTCTTGGGATGCGACGGAATACCGGGAATTTTTTCCCTACCACGCAGGGACAGGATCCCTCCTCTCGAGCTATGAGGCGGAAACGGGGCACCTCTGGATATGGCGGAAACTATGGTGCTTCCTCTCGAGTGAGTCGGGTATGTCGGTGAACTTCTTGAGTTGCA
>NW_017209040.1:0-3576 GCF_001704415.2 Capra hircus | reverse complement strand
CGTCAAGTGGAGACGGGTATGTCGGGGAACTTCTTGAGTTGCAGCAATGGTGTGAATGACCATTTGGAAGTTCCAGATATTTAGAAGTGATTAGACTCCAGACGCCTCAGCGGAAATGGGCCTCATCTCGCCTGGATGGGAGAACCTCCTGGATTTTCTCGAGTGTGCAGGTGCTCTCGACTTACGATGGGGACCTCAGGGACCCCGTTCTGGTGGCCTCAGGAAAGGCCAGTCCCCATGTGAGTAGCTTGGGGGCCTCTCGGGATTCCTCTCCCGTTGATGCCGGAGCCTAAGTTCTTGTGGGGAGTCGGTGCTGTAACCTGAGGATTCCTCTCCAGTGCTGACATAGATCTTGGGTACTTCTGGAGTCTCCCCAGGGCAGTCAGTCCTCTACTCGAGTGGGGGCATGCACGTGCGCTTTCCTCCCGAGCTGTAGCAGCAGTGTCACGCTTCCCTTCGCGTGGATCAACGGATCTGTGGCTTTCCCTCGACGCTTTCCCAAGAGGCTTTTCCACGAGGCTTTCCACAGGGCTGTCCCATGCCACCGGTGGTGTGAGTCGATCCTCGGCTTGAAAGTCGACGCAGTGCAGGGAAAACAGGTTTCTCTGGAATGGACTGAGACATCTGGGGGACTCTGGGAATGGTGGCAAGACCCTGGAGTTCCTCTCGCCTTTCCGGTGGAGAGCGCCTCCTCTTGAGATGCGACGGGAACGCCGGGAATTCTTTCCAACCACGCAGGGAAAAGGATCCCTCCGCTCGAGGTATGAGGCGGAAACGGGGCTGCTCTGGATTTGGCGGGACTCTCGTGCTTCCTCTCGAGTGGAGACGGGTATGTCGGGGAACTTCTTGAGTTGCAGCAAGGGTGTGAAGGACCCTTTGGAAGTTCGAGAGGTTAGGTGTGATTAGCCTCGAGACGCCTCAGCAGAAATGGGCCTCATCTCGCCTGGAGGGGAGAACCTCCTGGATTTTCTCGAGTTGCAGGCAGGTGCTCTCGACTTACGACTGGGACCTCAGGGACCCGCTCTGGTGGCCTCAGGAAAGCCAGTCCCCATGCAGTTGCTCGGGGGCCTCTCGGGATTCCTCTCCCGTCGATGCCGGGCCCTGGGACCTTGTGTGGAGTCTGTGCCGGATCCTGAGGATTCCTCTCCAGTGCTGACATGGATCTTGGGTACCTCTGGAGTCTCCCAGGGGAGTCATTCCTCTTCGCGAGTGGGGATATGCACGTGGGTTTTCCTCCCGAGCTGTAGCAGCAGTGTCACGCTTCCCTTCGCGTGGATCATGGGATCTGTGGCTTTCCCTCGAGGCTTTCTCAGGAGACTTTCTCACGAGGCTTTCCCACAGGGCTGTCCCACATGCCACCGTGGGTGTGAGTCGATCCTCAGCTTGAAAGTCGAGGCAGTGCAGGGAAAAAAGGTTTCCGTGGAATGGAATGAGACATCTCGGGGAGTGTGGGAACGGTGGCACGAACCTGGAGTTCCTCTCCCGTTTCAAGTGGAGAGCGCCTCCTCTTGAGATGGCGACGGAAACTCCGGGAATACTTTCCCGACCACGCCGGGAAAGGATCCCTCCTCTCGAGCTATGAGGCGGAAACGGGGCTCCTCTGTATGTGGCGGGACTCTCGTCCTTCTTCTCGAGTGGAGTCGGGTATGACGGGGAACTTCTTGAGTTGCAGCAAGGGTGTGAAGGACCCTTGGGAAATTCCAGCGTTTAGGTGTGATTAGCCTCGAGGAGCCTCATCGGAAAAGGGCCTCATCTCGCCTGGAGGGGAGAACCTAATGGATTTTCTCGAGTTGCGGCAGGTGCTCTCGACTTACGACTGGGACCTCAGGGACCCGCTCTGGTGGCCTCAGGAAAGGCCAGTCCCCATGCAGTTGCTCGGGGCCTCTCGGGATTCCTCTCCCGTCAATGCCGGGCCCTGGGACCTTGTGTGGAGTCTGTGTCGGATCCTGAAGGATTCCTCTCCAGTGCTGACATGGATCTTGGGTACTTCTGGAGTCTCCCAGGGGAGTCATTCCTCGTCGCGAGTGGAGATATGCACGTGGGTTTTCCACCCGAGCTGTAGCAGCAGTGTCCAAGCTTCCCTTCGCGTGGATCATGGGATCTGTGGCTTTCTCTCGAGCTTTCTCAGGAGACTTTCCCACGAGGCTTTCCCACAGGGCTGTCCCACATGCCACCGTGGTGTGAGTCGATCCTCAGCTTGAAAGTCGAGGCAGTGTAGGGAAAAATGGTTTTCTGTGGAATGGAATGAGACATCTGGGGGAGTGTGGGAACGGTGGCACGAACCTGGAGTTCCTCTCCCGTTTCAAGTGGAGAGCGCCTCCTCTTGAGATGCGACGGAAACGCCGGGAATACTTTCCAGACCACGCAAGGAAAGGATCCCTCCTCTAGAGCTATGAGGCGGAAACGGGGCTCCTCTGTATGTGGGCGGGACTCTCGTCCTTCTTCTCGAGTGGAGTCGGGTATGACGGGGAACTTCTTGAGTTGCAGCAAGGGTGTGAAGGACCCGTGGGAATTCCAGCGTTTAATTGTGATTAGCCTTGAGGAGCCTCATCGGAAAAGGGCCTCATCTCGCCTGGAGGGGAGAACCTAATGGATTTTCTCGAGTTGCGGCAGGTGCTCTCGACTTACGACTGGGACCTCAGGGACCCGCTCTGGTGGCCTCAGGAAAGGCCAGTCCCCATGCGAGTTGCTCGGGGGCCTCTCGGGATTCCTCTCCCGTCCGATGCCGGGGCCTAAGACCTTGTGTGGAATCGGTGCCGGAACCTGAGGATTCCTCTCCAGTGCTGACATGGATCTTGGGGTACTTCTGGAGTCTCCCCAGTGGAGTCAGTCCTCCTCTCGAGTGGGGCATGCACGTGCGCTTTCCTCTCGAGTTGTAGCAGCACTGTCGCGCTTCCATTCGCGTGGATCAAGGGATCTGTGGCTTTCCCTCGAGGCTTTCCCACGAGGCTTTCACAGGGCTGTCCCACGTGCCACCGTGGTGTGAGTCGATCTTCAGATTGAAAGTCGACGCAGTGCTGGGAAAACAGGTTTCCCTGGAACGGACGGAGATATCTGGGGGACTCTGGGAATGGTTGCACGACCCTGGAGTTCCTATCGCCTTTCCTGTTGAGAGAGCCTCCTCTTGAGATGCGACGGAAATGCCGGGAATTCTTTCCCGACCACGCAGGGAAAGGATCCCTCCCCTCGAGCTAGGAGGAGGAAACAGGGCTCCTCTGGATGTGGGCGGGATTCTCGTGCTTCCTCTCGAGTGGAGACGGGCATGTCGGGGAACTTCTTGAGTTGCGGCAAGGGTGTGAAGGACCCTTTGGAAGTTCCAGAGGTTAGGTGTAATTAGCCTCGAGACGCCTCAGTGGAAATGGGCCTCATCTCGCCTGGAGGGGAGAACCCCCTGGATTTTCTCGAGTTGCGGCAGGTGCTCTCGACTTACGACGGGACCTCAGGGACCCGTTCTGCTGGCCTCAGGAAAGGCCAGTCCCCATGTGAGTAGCTCAGGCCTCTCGGGATTCTCTCTCCGTTGATGTCGGAGCCTAAGGTCTTGTGTGGAGTCGGT
Source organism: Capra hircus (assembly GCF_001704415.2). Classification (NCBI taxonomy): domain Eukaryota; kingdom Metazoa; phylum Chordata; class Mammalia; order Artiodactyla; family Bovidae; genus Capra; species Capra hircus. The sequence continues at coordinate 23 of NW_017209040.1, read as the reverse complement.
GCTGTAACCTGAGTGATTCCTCT
>NW_017209039.1:0-3576 GCF_001704415.2 Capra hircus | reverse complement strand
GCTTTCCCACGAGGCTTTCCAACGAGTCTTTTCCCACAGGGCTGTCCAACTGCCATCGCGGTGTGAGTCGATCCTCGGCTTGAAAAGTGGAGGCAGTGCAGGGAAAACAAGGTTTCCTTGGAATGGACTGAGACATCTGGGGGACTCTGGGAATGGGGCCTGATACTGGAGTTCCTCTCGCCTTTACTGTGGAGAGCGCCTCTTCTTGAGATGAGACGGGAACGCTAGAATTCTTTCAGGACCACTCAGGGAAAGGATCACTCCTCTCGTGCTAGCAGGCGGAAACGGGGCCACTCTGGATACGGGCGGGACGCTCGGGTTCCTCTTGAGTGGAGACGGGTATGTCGGGGAACTTCTTGAGTTGCAGCAAAGGGTGTGAAGGACCCTTTGGAAGTTCCAGAGTTTAAGTCTGATTACCCCCTAGTTGTCTCAGCCGAAATGGGCCTCATCTCGCCTGGAGGGGAGAACCTCCTGGATTTCTCTCGACTTGCGGCAGGTGCTCTCGACTTACGACGAGGGCCTCAGGGACCCGCTCTGGTGGCCTCAGGAAAGGCCAGTCCCCATGCGAGTTTCTCCCCGGGCTCTCGGGATTCCTCTCCCGTCGATGCTGGGGCCTAAGACCTTTGTGTGGACTCAGTGACGGAACCTGAGGATTCCTCTCCAGTGCCGACATGGATCTTGTGCTACTTCTGGAGTCTCCCCAGGGGAGTCAGTCCTTGTCTCGAGAGGGGGCATGCAAGTCCGATTTCCTCCCGAGCTGTCCAGCAGTGTCATGCTTCCCTTTTCGTGGATCAAGGGATTGTGGCTTTCCCTCTAGACTTTCCCATGACGCTTTCCCACGAGGCTTTCCACAGGGCTTTCCCACGTGCCACTGTGGTGTGAGTCGATCCTCCGCTTTAAAGTCGAGGCAGTGAAGGGAAAACAGGTTTCCCTGGAATGGACTGAGACATCAGGGGGACTTTGGGTATGGTGGCACGACCCTGGAGTTCCTCTCGCCCTTTCCTGTGGAGAGCGGCTCCTCTTGAGATGCGACGGGAACCCGGGAATTCTTTCCCGACCACGCAGGGAAAGGATCTTTCCTTTCGAGCTAGGAGGCGGAAACGGGGCTCCTCTGGATGTGGGCGGGACTCTCGTGCTTCCTCTCGACTGGAGACGGGTATGTCGGGGAACTTCTTGAGTTGCAGCAAGGGTGTGAAGGACCCTTTGGAAGTTCCTTAGGTAACGTGTGATTAGCCTCGAGATACCTCAGCGGAAATGGGCCTCATGTCGCCTGGAGGGGAGAACCTCCTGGATTTTCTCGAGTTGCGGCAGGTGCTCTCGACTTACGATGGGGGACCTCAGGGACCCGCTCTGGTGGCTTCAGGAAAGGCCAGTCCCCATGCGAGTTGCTCATGGGCCTCTCGGGATTCCTCTCCCGTAGATGCCGGGGGCCTAAGACCTTCTGTGGATTCGGTGCCGCAACCTGCGGATTCCTCTCCAGTGCTGACATGGATCTTTGGGTACTCCTGGAGTCTCCCCAGGACAGTCAGTCCTCTACTCGAGTGGGGGCATGCACATGCGCTTTCCTCCCGAGCTTTAGCAGCAGTGTCACCCTTACCTTCGCGTGGATCAAGGGTTTCTGTGGCTTTCCCTCGAGGCTTTCCCACGAGGCTTTCCCACAGGGCTGCCCCACGTGCCACTGTGGTGTGAGTCGATCCTCGGCTTGAAAGTCGAGGCAGTGCAGGGAATACAGGTTCCCTGGAATGGACTGAGACATCTGGGGGACTCTGGGAATGGTGGCAGGTACCTGGAGTTCATCTCGCTTTTCCTGTGAAGAGCGCCTCCTCTTGAGATGCGACGGGAACCGGGAATTCTTTCCCGACCACGCAGGGAAACGATCCATCCCCTCGAGCTAGGAGGCGGAAACGGGGCTCCTCTGGATTTGGGCGGGACATTCGTGCTTCCTCTCGAGTGGAGTCGGCTATGTCGGGGAACTTCTTGAGTTGCAGCTAGGGTGTGAAGGACGCTTTGGAAGTTCCAGATATTAGATGTGATTAGCCTCGAGACGCCTCAGCGGAAATGGGCCTCATCTCGCCTGAAGGGGAGTACCTCCTGGATTTTCTCGAGTTGCGGCAGGTGCTCTCGACTTTACGACGGGACCTCTGGGACCCGCTCTGGTGGCCTCAGGAAAGGCCAGTTCCCATGGGAGTTGCTCTTGGGCCTCTCGGGATTCCTCTCCCGAAGATGCCGGGGCCTAAGACCTTGTGTGGAGTCGGTGCCGGAACCTGAGGATTCCTCTCCAGTGCTGACATGGATCTTGGGTTACTTCTGGAGTCTCCCCAGAAGACTCAGTCCTCCTCCCGAGTGGGGACATGCACGTGCGCTTTCCTCTCGAGCTGTAGCAGCAGTGTCACGTTTCCCTTCGCATGGATCAAGGGATCTGTGGCTTTCCCTCGAGGCTTTCCCACAGGGCTGTCCCACGTGCCACCGTGATGTGAGTCGATCCTCGGCTTGAAAGTCGACGCAGTGCAGGGAAAACAGGTTTCCCTGGAATGGACTGAGACATCTGGGGGACTCTGGCAATGGTGACACGACCCTGGAGTTCCTCTCGCCTTTCCTGTGGAGAGTGCCTCCACTTGAGATGCGACGGAAACGCCGGGAATTCTTTCCCCGACCACGCAGGGAAAGGATCCCTCCTCTCGAGCTAGGAGGTAGAAACGGGGCTCCTCTGGATGTGGGCTGGAGACGGGTATGTCGGGGAACTTCTTGAGTTGCAGCAAGGGTGTGAAGGACCCTTTGGGAATTTCCAGAGGTTAGGTGTGATTAGACTCGAGACGCCTTAGCGGAAATTAGCCTCATCTCGCCTGGAGGGGAGAACCTCCTGGATTTTCTCGAGTTGCGGCAGGTGCGCTCGACTTACAACGGGGACCACAGACACCCGCTCCGGTGGCCTCGGAAAGGCCAGTCCCCATGCGAGTTGCTCGGGGGCCTCTCCGGATTCCTCTACCGTCGATTCCGGGGCCTAAGACCTTGTGAGTAGTCGGAGCCGGAGCCTGACGATTTCCTCTCCTGTGCTGACATGGATCTTGGGGTACTTCTGGAGTCTCCCCAGGAGAGTCAGTCCTCGTCTCGAGTGCGAGCATGCACGTGCGCTTTCTCCCGAGCTGTAGCAACAGTGTCACGCTTCCCTTCGCGTGCATCAAGGGATCTGTGGCTTTCCCTCGAGGCTTTCCCAGGAGGCTTTCCCACGAGGCTTTCCCACAGGGCTGTCCCACGTGCCACCGTGATGTGAGTCTATCCTCTGCTTGAAAGTCGAGGCAGTGCAGGGAAAACAGGTTTCCCTGGAATGGACCGAGACATCTGGGGACTCTGGAATGGTGGCACGACCCTGGAGTTCCTCTCGCCTTTCCTCTGGAGAGCGCCTCCTCTTTGAGATTCGACGGGAATGCGGGAATTCTTTCCCCACACGCAGGAAAGGATCCCTCCTCTCGAGCTAGGAGGCGGAAACGGCCTCCTCTGGATGTGGGCGACTCTCGTGCTTCCTCTCGAGTGGAGGCGAGTATGTTCGGGGAAACATATTCAGTTTGCAGAAAGGGT
>NW_017209038.1:0-3576 GCF_001704415.2 Capra hircus | reverse complement strand
AGACTTGCCTTGCTTTAAGGCTCCCTCCCCAGGAAGGAGCAGGCTGTGTGAGGCTCGGAAAGCGCCACTGGCGCTTCCTGGCTTCAGCTCTACCCCTGCCTTGCCTTTGCACTTAGGTCCCAAGCGTCTTGAGGAGGGCTTAGGGGCTGGTGGGTTGCACACTGCCAGGGCTCCAGCAGTGAAAGCTCTGTCAGAGGGAAGCGAAGGGCAACAGCAGGGCTCCTTCAGCGGTTCCTTGGCCGCCCAGACAAAGCTCCGCACGGAGAGCACCCCAGGTTCCAAGGGCCCCTGGCTGGGTTTTGCATCCCCACCTCCCAGAGGCTGACTCCGTGGGTGCCTAGAAAGTGTGTGAGAGACGTAGGTTCCCTAGCACTCTGCCTCCCCAGCAGAGACATGTGCAGGTGGTTGGGGCCTTATCCTGCGTGTCTGGGTTCCGCCCCACAGCCTCAACTCAGGGGAAGCAGCCCCTGAGGCAAGACCTGCTGCTGGAGGAGCCTGCTGCGCCCCCGCCCGATAGGCGAGTGCACAGCCAGCAGGGAGCGAGCCTCCTCGGGGAAGAGGAGGCAGCAAGCCCAGTCAAGTGAAAGCCCTGCTTGCAGAGCTAAGTGCGCTCCAGTACGGCAGAGCTCTAGCTCTGCTCAGAGGCCCCGATCTGGCAGAGTTTCTGGCGCGAGATGCTCGGCCGGGGCTCGCCTTGCAGACTTGCCTTGCTTTTAGGCTCCCTCCCCAGGAAGGAGCAGGCTGTGGAGCCTGGAAACGCCACTGGCGCCTTCCTTGCCTCAGCTCCAATCCTGCCTTGCCTTTGCACTTAGGTCCCAGCGTCTTGGGAGGGCTTAGGGGCTGGTGGGTTGCACACTGCCAAGGGCTCCAGCAGTGAAAAGCTCTGTCAGAGGGAAGGAAGGGCAACAGCAGGGCTCACTCAGCGGTTCCTTGGCCGCCCAGACAAAGCTCGCACGGAGAGCACCAGGTTCCAAGGGCCCCTGGCTGGGTTTTGCATCCCCACACTCCCGAGCTGACTCCGTGGGTGCCTAGAAAGTGTGTGAGAGACGTAGGTTCCCTAGCACTCTCCTCCCCAGCAGAGACATGTGCAGGTGGTTGGGCCTGATCCTGCGTGTCTGGGTTCCGCCCACAGCCCCAACTCAGGGGAAGCAGCCCCGAGGCAAGACCTGCTGGAGGAGCCCTGCGCGCGCCGGCCTGATAGGCGAGAGCACAGCCAGCAGTGTAGCGAGCCTCCTCGGGAGAAGAGGAGGCAGCCGAGCCCAGTCAAGAGGAAAGCCCTGCTTGCACGGAGCTAAGTGCGCCTCCAGTACGGCAGAGCTCTAGCTCTGCTCAGAGCCCCGATCTGGCAGAGTTTCTGGCGCGAGGCTGCTCGGCCGGGGCTCGCCTTGCCCAGACTTGCCTTGCTTTTAGGCTCCCTCCCAGGAAGGAGCTGTCTGAGCGAGCCTGGGAGACGCCACTGGTGCCTTCCTTGCCTCAGCTCCAATCCTGCCTTGCCTTTGCACTAGTGCCAGGCGTCGTTGGGAGGGCTTAGGGGTGGTGGGTTGCACACTGCCAAGGGCTTCAGCAGTGAGAGCTCTGTCAGAGGGAAGGGAAGGGCAACTGCAGGCTCCTCCAGCGGTTTCTAGGCCGCCTAGAATCAGCAGCGCCACCGAGAGCACCAGGCTCCCAGGGCCCCTGGCTGGGGTTTTCAGCCCCGCACACACGGAGGCTGATTCCTTGGGTGCCCAGAAAGTGTATGACAGACGTAGGTTCCCTAGCACTCTCCTCCCCAGCAGAGACATGTGCAGGTGGTTGGGGCCTGATCCTGCGTGTCTGGGTTCCGCCCACAGCCCTCAACTCAGGGGAAGCAGCCCCTGAGGCAAGACCTGCTGGAGGAGCCCTGCGCGCCCGCCTGATAGGCGAGAGCACAGCCAGCAGGGAAGCGAGCCTCCTCGGGGGAAGAGGAGGCAGCCCAGCCCCGTCAAGTATGAAAGCCCTGCTTGCACGGAGCTAAGTGGCGCCTCCAGTACGGCAGAGCTCTAGCTCTGCTCAGAGCCCCCGATCTGGCAGAGTTCCTGGCGCGAGGCTGCTCTGCCGGGGGCTAGCCTTGCCCAGACTTGCCTTGCTTTTAGGCTGCCTCTCCAGGAAGGAGCAGGCAGCAGGAGCCTGGGAGTCGCCACTGGCGCCTTTCTTGCCTCAGCTCCAATCCTGGCCTTGCCTTTGCACTTAGGTCCCAGTCCTCCTTAAGGAGAGGCTTAGGGGCTGGTGGGTTGCACACTGCCAAGGGCTCCAGCAGTGAGAATTCTGTCAGAGGGAAGGGAAGGGCAACTGCAGGGCTCCTCCAGCGGTTGCTTGGCCGCCCAGATTCAGCGGCCACACGGAGAGCACCAGGCTCCCAGGGTCCCGCTGGCTGGGGTTTTCAGCCCCGCACACACGGAGGCTGATTCCTTGGGTGCCCAGAAAGTGTATGACAGACGTAAGGTTCCCTAGCACTCTCCTCCCCAGCAGAGACATGTGCAGGTGTTTGGGGGCCTGATCCTGCGTGTCTGGGTTCCTGCCCACAGCCCCAACTCAGGGGAAGCAGCCCCTGAGGCAAGACCTGCTGGAGGAGCCCTGCGCCCGCCGCCTGATAGGCGAGTGCACAGCCAGCAGGGAAGCGAGCCTCCTCGGGGGAAGAGGAGGCAGGCAAGTCCCCGATCAAGCTGAAATCCCTGCTTACACGAAGCTAAGTGCGACTCCCAGTATCGGCAGATCTCTAGCTCTGTTCAGAGGCCCAAACTGGCAGAGTTCCTGGCACCAAGATGCTCTGCCATAGGCGAGCCTTGCGCAGACTTGCCTTGCTTTAAGGCTCCCTCCCCAGGAAGGAGCAGGCTGTGTGAGCTCCGAAACGCCACTGGCGCCTTCCTGCTTCAGCTCTACCCCTGCCTTGCCTTTGCACTTAGGTCCCAAGCGTCCTTGAGGAGGGCTTAGGGGGCTGGTGGGTTGCACACTGCCAAGGGCTCCAGCAGTGAAAGCTCTGTCAGAGGGAAGCGAAGGGCAACAGCAGGGCTCCTTCAGCGGTTTCTTGGCCGCAAGAAAAAGCTCCGCACGGAGAGCACAAGGTTCCAGGGGCCCCTGGCTGGGTTTTGCATCCCCACACTCCAGAGAGGCTGATCCGTGGGTGCCTAGAAAGTGTGTGAGAGACGTAGGTTCCCTAGCACTCTCCTCCCCAGCAGAGACATGTGCAGGTGGTTGGGGCCTTGATCCTGCGTGTCTGGGTTCCCGCCACAGCCCAACTCAGGGGAAGCAGCCCCTGAGGCAAGACCTGCTGGAGGAGCCCCTGCGCCCCGCCTGATAGGCGAGTGGCACAGCCAGCAGGGAGCGAGCCTCCTCGGGGAAGAGGAGGCAGCCCCAGTCAAGTTGAAAAGCCCTGCTTGCACGGAGCTAAGTGGCGCCTCCAGTACGGCAGAGCTCTAGCTCTGCTCAGAGCCCCGATCTGGCAGAGTTCCTGGCGCGAGGGCTGCTGGCGGGGGCCTTGCCAGACTTTGCCTTGCTTTTAGGCTCCTCCCCAGGAAGGAGGCCTGAGGAGGCCTGGGAGCGCCAGCTGGTGCCTTCGCT
>NW_017209037.1:0-17976 GCF_001704415.2 Capra hircus | reverse complement strand
CTCCATCGGTCGTTGGTTTGGCAAGAAGGAAAAGGGCCGGCCTGGACACACCAAGCAAGGAGGCGTTAGGACCAGGTGGGTGCTTCACCGTTCAGAGGGAGGAGGGTCTGCATGTATGTCCCTTCTGTGTCTCCCCCGCTGTCCCACGAGGCTCCCTGTCACTCACGCTGGGTGTGCCTTCTGGAGGAGCGGAGAGGCGTCAGTCTTCTCTAGGGTCCGAGATGATCAGATCAGTTGATGAGTAGATGGGTGGACAGGTAGATGAACAGATGGCTGGCTGGATGGGTGGATGAACGGAGCATGGAATGAGTAAAGCAGATGCTTATACTCCCGATGAGAAACGTATTCTACGAAATGGTTGGTAGGAGCCGGGCATGACTGTTTCCTCCAGAACAGTGACAAGTGTTTGGAAACGGCCTAAGTGCTCATCAGAGAGGAGTGAGGTACAATCTGTGGGCACCCCACAAGGAACAGCATCCCTCCTTCCTGCCACTTTCCCCATCCCCAGGGGTCATGAGGGGTTCTGCCCCATGCCCCCCACCCCAGCCCACAGCCACGCAGGTCCTCCTGGGGTCTCCTCATCACACAGTGTTTTCATCAGGCCCCCGTCTCGCTCGGCTTCATCTCCTTAAGGACAGGGTATGTTCCTGCCTCTTCAGCCAGATATTTGTTGAGTGTCTTCTTTTTGCTGGGTGTGGATTTACAGGGTGAGTCAAACAGATGTGGTCTGGAGCACAGTGAAGGGGAAGAGAAAAAGGAGCAGATTATTCAATGCTATCCCTCTTGTTAGTAAATACAACACTGAGCTGGATGGTGCATTGATTGTATACCAGATGCTGTGTGTGCCCCTTACCAAGCAGGTGCTGCCACCTCCCGATTTACAGGGGAGGAGACAGTGATGGTCACGCGGTGAGGCAGTGGTGAGGGCAGGTTCACATCCACGCAGTGGGACCATGCACTTTGCCGAGCCCCAGCCACCTCTCTGGTGGATGCGCAGGAATGAGATGGTTCTATGGCATCACTGATTCGATGGACATGAGTTTGAGCAAACTCCAGGAGACAGTGACTTACAGCAAAGCCTGGAGTGCTGCAGTCCACGGAGTGGCAAAGAGTTGGACACAACTGAGTGACTGAACTAAAACCTGAGTGTGTGCTAAACTGCTTCAGTCGTGTCTGACTCTTTGTGACCCCAGGGACTATAGCCCAGGAGCTCCTCTGTCCGTGGGATTCTCCAGGCAAGAATACTGGAGTGGGTTGCCATGCCCTTCTCCAGGGCATCTTCTCAACCCAGGGATCGAACCCACATCTCTCGTTATCTCTTGCAGTGGCAGGCAGGATGTTTACCGCTAGCGCCACCTGGAAAGCCCCAGGGAACGCTGACAACTAGGAAATGCAGAAAATAAGGGGGCTGCTCCTAAGTTAAACTGGAAGAGCAGCAAGCACAGGTTGAAAAGAGGAAAACACACGAAGAGCGACAACAGTGCCGACAGAAACAAGCCGGGATGTGTTCACCCACAAGAAAGTATCTGTGCCATTCGGAGGAGGAGCCCGCCAGCCCTTGGAGGGACAGTTGGAACCAATGAAAACCGAGGCCATGGTCAGCAGTGCCCACCCACACGGCCCGAGTGGCGTGGTGTCACTCACCGGCTTCCTGTGTCCCCAGAGCTGCTGGGGTGACATCTGAGTGCTGAGGCCAGGCAGCGTCCCCAGGTGAGCTAAGGCATCCCTGCTCTCCTTCCAGTGCTGCTGTGGGGCTCTCTGTGGGCGGCCACCCTCATCGCCTGCTCTGCCACCCGCTGGGGCCCGCTGTCCCCCTGGGACCTTTCAGCCCTTGAACTTGGGTGTTCCCAGTCCTCTGCCACACCGGACTGGGACGCAACTCAGGACTTGGGCTTGAGATATCAAGGAGACCGTGAATCTGGAAGGACACAGCCCTGGGCCCTGGAGTGAGCATGTGAGAAGAGCAGGAGAGCAAAGCCCCCTCGGGGAGGCAGCAGAGCTGGGGAACGTGCCCACACCCACCGCTGCCTCTGGCACAAGTGCCTCTTCTTTGCCTCTCCTTGGCCTGAAACAGACCCCAGCTGCTGCTGCTCCGCAGGTGCTTCCTAAAGATGCACATCCTGCAAGAGCTATTGTCCTGCTGCTCTGGGGCTGCCTAAGTGTGCTCAGGATCGTCAGACAAGATGGGGCTGGGCCTGATGCCCCTGATGCTGGAGGGCCTGATGCTGGGGCCTGATGCTGGGGGATGAGGGACTGATGCTGATGGGGGAGGGCTTGATGCTAGGGCCTGATAGGAGGCCTGATGCCTGATGGGGGAGGGCCTGATGCTGGCTAGGCCTGATGCTGAGGACCTGATGCTGGGGGAGGGCTGATTGATGCCTGGGGAAGGCCTGATGCTGATGCTGGGCCTGATACTGATGCTGGGCCTGATGCTGGGCTGGCCTGATGCTGGGGGCCTGATGCTGGGGGAGGGCCTATGCTGGGGAGGGCCCTGATGCTGGGGATGCTGGACTAGGGTCTGATGCTGGGGAGGCTGATGCTGGACTAAGGCCTGATGCTGGAGGAGGGCCTTATGCTGGGGGGAGGGCCTGATGCTGATCTGATGCTGGACTAGGGTCTGATGCTGGGGGAGGTCTTGATGCTGACTAAGGCCTGATGCTGGGGGTTAAACGTCTGATGCTGGTGAAGGTCTGATGGTGGTGGGCAGCCTGCTCCCAGATGTACACAGAGTTGTGATTATAAATCTCTCTGAGAAATCTTTGTTTCATACTTTCCTGACCACCTTGCTATGTTCTTTTTTTCTGAAGCATAATTGCTGTGCAATATTGGTTTGCTTTCTGCCGTACAGCAACATGAATTAGCCATAGGTGTACGTGTGTCCCCTCCCTCTTGAATCTCCCTCCCACCTCCCCCTGCTACATTCTTGTTTCTATGGATATATGAATAATAAAGACTGTTGACTAAAATAACATGAAAAGCTCCCACACACAAGTGTGCACACGTACACTCCCTAGTGCATCATTCGGGTCCACGTCAGGGTTGCCCTCGGCCACCCCGCCCTGGGATCCACGGTGAGCCTCGACACCTGCACTTTGTTCCCACCCTCGGCCTGCTGCCCACGCCTCAGCAGCAGAGGGCCCTGTCCCTGCAGGTGCTGAAGTGATGGAGTCCCTTGTCTCCGGAGCCAAGGACATGAATACCAGGTCGGTCGTCCTTTGGGGACACCTATACTTCCGCCTTCTAGCCTTTCCATTGTATCCACCCGTTTCTCTTAACAGAATGTCCGTGTGATGACACGGGCTCCCATGACCAGCTCTGGTCTGTTCTCATTGAGAGTACAGCTTACCCTCGGCACTCTTTATTGGCAGTGGGAAATTTTGCTTCAGTCCTTTATTGAAAGAAAGCAATAAATAATCCTGTCATAAGAAATAGTTCAAAAGTAGACTGTGCATACTTTGTCACATATTCAGGAAGTTCACAAGAGATTAATAGAAAATCAGAATGTTAACAATGAATTGTACAAGGAAAGGCAGAACACACATGTGAAGAGACATGCCGTCTGTGTCTGCTGAGAGATCAGCTGCATAATAAGGCACCATGACCTGAACGCATCTCTTGCTGGCTGCTTTAATGTGCTGCTGAAAAAGTAAAAGTTATATTTGCTACTTATACTATCCAAAATGGCTATGTCATCAAAATCTAAAAATGTATGCCTAGGTCCATTCTTTTAAACATGTTTACAAACAGATGGAAAAAGATGATTTACATCAGGAAAATAAGGCCTTTGTCAGAGCTGCACTGTGCTGTCTGTCTGTCGGGGAGGTGGCGCCCTCACTGTCCAGCTCCATGGCTCCGCAGCGGGGTGCAGGGCATCGCGATTGGTCCTCGAAGAGTCTCACCGGAGAGGGAGGGATCTGGGTCCACAGAGACTGGGTTACAGGAGAGATTGTCATAGTCGTCTTCTAGTTATCCTTTCAGCCCAAATTTCATTAAAAGCTCACATTTAACACCCAGTACTTTTTAAATCACTTCACGCCTGCAAGACAAAAAGCATTTCTTCCCAGAAACAAAGTACAGTTTAGGTCAGTCGTTGAAATATAATAATTGGTTGAAATTAAGTTCGCTGATTTCAGAGTGATTGTTGGAGAGCTTGGTTACATTCTGGAAGGATAATGCACACCGTGTCATGAAGATTTTACAATTGCAGTAAAACCCCCTTCTCTCATGGTTTAACATTTAAAAATTAAACAAGAATAATGACAATAAATGCATCTTTGCAAAAGCCCTATATTTGTTCATAGGATTTATACAGACAAGTATTACAGTACAACCATTTGAAAGACTAAAATCAGGTATCAGAACATGAACTGATCTGAACGGATATTCATAGCCTGGATATACAAGAAAAAGGAAGTATATAAATGAAGTCATAAGTTTACATAAATATAAGAAACATTAAATTTTAAAATATTTTCTCTATGGTATTCATGAATTTTTCACTAATTAAAAACTCTGTAATAAAATATCTTATGGTCCCATATAACAAGTATTGACAGATTAAAGATTGCATCAAGTTCAAAATGTAGCCTTTGTCGTATTCTGGACGCTGTATAATCACCTACAGAAGTAGTGCGGGTAAACTGGAAACAAACACATAGACGAGTCAGTCCTGGGATGGCAGCTGGTGCCAGAGGCCCCTCCTCTCCAGACACCCCACCCCTCCCCATTGTGGGCTTCAGCTGCTTTGAGAATTCAGAGAAATGTGAGGGACCAAGCAGATCAAGGAGAGAACTCTGTGGCTGACTTTATTCTGACATATAGCTAAAAGCTGCTGGTAAAAAACTTAAAACCCAATCCAGCTTTCTAGCTGAGACGTGAACAGGACAGAGCAGACAGCCTCCTACTCTCAGTGTGGCTCGAGCAGGGCTGGGCTCCCGGGCTGGACCCACCAGAGGACCGCCCAGAGCAGCCCTGCAAGGGAGGGTGGCCCCTCAGCGGTGGCTGACCCCCAGATGCCGGGGCACTTCTGTGTTAAACACTGGCCTCTGGATGGAGAGGCCCAGGGCAGGGCAGCCCTGTGACCCCTGCTGCTCTGGGCCCTGTTCCCTCCGAGAACGTGCACGCAGGGCATGGCCAGCAGCACTGCTGCTGTGGGAGGGAGACCGTGTGCACGGACGCGAGGGAGACGGGCCATGTTCTGACCACTCAGGTGGCAGGCGAGAGCCAAGGTCACGTTCTCTGCTGCTGAGGGCTCCTCTCCCGGCGCGACCTCTGGAGACCTGCTGACCCTCCACTCCTAGGGAGTGGCCTCCGTGCCCCCATGGGACCAGGCCGGCGTGTACTCACCACAAAGCTCAGCTGGAGTAAGTCCTGACTGTAGCACAATCCAGCCTCTGTGTTCCCGCCACACTGCTTGGTCCCAAGAGCACAGGAGGAAGCGTGCCAAACACAAACTGTGGTTAGTCGTGCAATATCACACGGGGCACGAGGACACACACACACCTGCAGCGCCCACTCCTACTGAGGGTGGGGAAACTTCTAGAGGGTGGATGAGCTGGAGAGAGCAAGCCTGGGGGCTGCCACGTGGGGGTCCCTGCCACCCGGAGGGGGGCGGGACGGTCACACTAGAGCATCAACGGCACATTCGATGACAGAAACGCCGACATGGGGACAGCTACTCCACAGCTACTCAGCTATTCACAGAGCTCCAGATCACATATTCAACACAGTCTATTGTCACCCAGTTTTGCACTTACCTCATTCCCTCAGCTGCCAGCTTTATGGGAAGAGGTACGAGATGACAAGACCACCATCGAAAGTGAAACCTCGAGCCCCACCTCTCTGCGGTCCCTTCAGCTGGACCGGCTGCAGATGGGGCGCTGCGCACCACCAGCCACGAGGACGTGAGGGACACCCGCAAGTGAGGAGCCTGCGCGCCTTGTCGTCAGTTTCAGGAGCCCTGTGCCTCTTGTCTTGAAAGTGATGGAAGGATAATTTTAAAGGAATCCCAGTGGATTCGGTGCCTGTGTTTAGGGATGTGTGTGTGTGTGTGTGTGTGTGTGTGTGTGTGTGTGTTTTCTGGTAGGCAGGTTTCTCTAGATCTGGCGTTAAGGTAGACGTCTTACTCTGTGTGTGTGTGTTCGTGTGCGCGTGTGCACAAGTGGGTTTTTCTTTGCTCTGTTGCTACACCATGGCTAATTCTAGGATGTTCTGGTGGCTTCCCAGAGAACAATTCAAAGTACGAGGATTTTCTGACCACAGTGGGTAATCTCAGCTCTGTCAGTCAACCAGAGACAACATTGACTACAGGGAAAATGCCTTATCGATAAAACGTGAAAAAATATTTTAGTATTCCAGAAACAATATCACTTGAATATAGTTTAACATTTATGGCATTATAGATGTGAGAATCAGTTTGTTTCTCAAAACTATTTTCTTTCTATTAAGCCCCAATTTGTCTCAAAGGTATTCTTTTAATTGCTAAATTTATGCAGCCAATGCTTCCACTTTCAGAGAATTTTTGAGGGTTGGTGAATCTCAGATTTTCACGTTCTGTGGAAACTCCCAGGGAGAGCACTGCGGGCTCACCAGGTGCTGGACGTGCTCCGTGAGGAGTGGAGGCCAAGGCCACCGCGTCCCCGTTGGTCATCGCAGTGTCCTGGGCGTGTGGGGACTCCCCTCGGGCATCGTGTACCTCCTGCTCTAAATGCTGTCTTTCCTCTTCCCCTTGGTGGACACTGTCATGCGCCAGCTCGCAGGGGAAGCCGAGTCAGCAGGTCTGCTGAGCTGTGTGCGTCCTGAAGCCTCCCCGTGGGGCTCGTCCCCAGCTCCAGGATCTGAGCTGAGCAGCGCTGCAGGAGTAGGGCACGGTGTTGGTGAAGGGGAGCCCAGCGAACTCTCGTAGGAGGTGCTGGGCTGTGCGGACGGTCAGTCTCAGAAAACAAGGCCACACCTGTTGTCTGGGTGGTGCCACGTGTGGAGCGTTTGATGGGAAGAAGCTCACATAGCCATCTTGTTAGGAAAGACAGCTTGACCGTGGTGCTCATATCCTGCTTTAAAGTGCCCGTGGTCAGCCACAGAGGGTGTGGCTTTCTCTTGGGCGTATCTGTTCCCCATAGAATTCACTGTACTTCCGAATGTCTTTCTCCTGTGACTCTAATTTTAAGGTGAGGAAGCATGCCACGTCAGTTTACTGCTAAGCAAGTGTTTTAATGAATTGCACTTGGGGACTCCAATTTCATCCTCGAGGGGACAGAGGCGGTCCTAGCTAAGTAGCCCCACAGGGCAGGCTGAGCAGGGTCATTGCAGCAGAACAGGCAGCCCCCCAGGCTCGTCTCGAAGCTGTCTCTGTAAAGAGAGGTTTCAGCTGAGAGTGAGCTGTTGACACCAGAGTGATGCGATATCTTATAGCCGAGGAAGGAAATACACCCCAGCAGAAGCCAGGCGAGTCTTCCATTTGCTTCTGGATGGTGGTTGTGGTTAAGACGCAAACTCCAGGCATGTGGTACATGCTCGTTCCCCTGGGATACGGGAAATTTAAAAGTTTGCCTTTTTTTAAAACTCTCTTTGAGCTATTAAGGGGCTTCCCTGGTAGCTCAGATGGTAAAGCATCTGCCTGCAATGTGGGAAATCTGGGTTTGATCCCTGGGAGATCCAAGATCCCCTGGAGAAGGAAATGGTAACCCACTCTAGTACTCTTGCCTGGAAAATTCCACGGAGGGAGGAGCCTGCTAGGCTACAGTCCATGGGGTCGCCAAAAGTTGGACGTGACTGAGCGAAAACACTTCCACTTTCACTTTTTGAGCTATTAAGATACATGTTGTGTTTTCTGGTATAATTATTCCCAGAAAATAGAGTATTTACTATTCTAGGAAACCTAAGGCTGAAGTAAAGGAACAGTTACTTGAAATTTGATGTGAAGCATTTCGAGCTTTAGCCATACATAGACTTCACAGTCTTAAGTGAAGTCTGATGCTATTTGAGTGTATTGAAAAGCCACTGTGTATCTTCAGGGAATTCCCTAGCAGTCCAGTAGCTAGAACTCCGCACTTCCATTGCAAGAGGCCTGGGGTTTGATTCCTGGTTGGAGAACTAGGGTCCTGCAAGCCACACAGTGGCCTAGTCAAAAAAGAATAACCAGGATCTTAATTTAGCACATAGCTAGTTAGCTGAACAGCAGTGGAGGAGAGAAACAGGCCCCGTCCAGCCCTCTCCTTGCTTGCTGTGCTACAGCGTTCTGTGCTGAAAGTCTGTGTTGCTCTTTGCGCGTCTGCTGTGAAATGGTGTGCATTCCTGAAGCTCTCTCAGGGACAGATTCCTCTGCTCAGATCTCGGTGTGGTTTCCTCTTCTACGTATCTGCCCTCACTGTTTAGAAAGGGAAGAGTGGATGTTTTTCCTTGACTACCTTCCTCCCTTGGATGTGCAGACTTCTGAATCCTTTAAGGTTGGCCATAATACGTTCATCGGGAAGGAGGTGATTCTGTAAGGAATTGCGGGGACTAAGTCAGCATTTCATGACTCAGGGGTTCTTTGTAATTTGTCTGAACTCTCATTAAGTAGATGGTTTAGAAGATTAAAGGAAAATGGTGAGATACATACTCTTTCACTTTTCAAATTTATAAAGAAAATAAATACTTAGGTTAACTTGTTTTATACCCGTGTGTAGTAGTGATTCTTGAATTTTGAATGTTTCCTTACTTGCAGGCATGAGTTGCTGGAGGAAGCTGGGAGACAAGGGGGGCCTTGGCACAGTGGGAGGGGCCAACTGTTGTGGTCTGGCTGGAGGTGTGTAGGCGCCCCACCCCCACCCGCACCGGCACCCCGTCCTGGGCTGGGTGTGTCAGTCCCTCCACAGCCAGGCATAACCTCCTGCCTCCTGTCTCCTGTCCCCAGCTCTGGGCCGGGATCCCGGCCTGGTAGGTGGCTGCTTGCCAGCCAACGTGAAGAGCGGCGCCATCATGTCCACCCTGTCGCCCTGTTGGACACGGAGATCCAGCGTGAGAACGGGGTTAGCAACCCGCTGCACCAGGTGAAGCTGCGGATGGTGATCCAGGAGAGCATGTCCCTGACCCGCCGCTCCGCCCCGTCCAGAACTGTATGCCTCCCTCCTTCCCTACGGAGAGTTCGGCCTGGTTTGTATCGCTTCCGGGGTTCTCCATACAGACATCCACCGTTCCAGCTTAAAGTTCTAGCATTCAAAACCATGACAGCTTTTCATTTGCAGCAGTAGTGTTGTTAAAAGATAGATGATTGAATACTTCAGACTGATTATTTTTGTGACAGAAGGGCTGCAGTGGCATTGTTAATAGAGAAATGGGGGTTTTTGAAAACATACACAAGGGACTTTTGAAAATGTGAAAATTGAAAAAAAAAAAGAGGAAGTTTTTGAAAATGTATTAAAAGAAATGTAAATATAAATGTCAAGAAAGTGAAAGAGCAAAGGCTTAGCCCCCAGGCTGCACTGCTTTCCCTCATTTGCCTTGTCTGGCCTGTCCTCGTGGGCAGTTCCCTTTTCGGGAGCTGTAGACCCTGGGCTCTCAGGGTTTTAAGAGTCCGAACATCCGCCAGGTCACACCAAGTCGTATCGTGCTCATCCAAGTTTCCTCCACGTGGGAAGGCCTTGCAAGTCCTGTAAGAGGGTCCTCCAAGTTGGAAAAATTAAAACGCATCTGGTGGAAATGTGGATTGTTGCCAGGAGATCAGGGCCAGCCAGCTCCTCATTTCTCGAGTGCAGACTCAGGACACAGCTCAGTCCCCATGCTCGGTGTGTCCACTCTGGAGAGGAACCCTGGTGAGGAGACGTGACCTCCCAGATGTAGCTGCCCTGAGGAGCAGGTGGAGCCTGACTCAGGCTCATGGTTATTTTACACAAAAAGCGTGAAGGCTTTCTCGTCCGTTTGTCCTCCTTGTTTCTAAGGGTGAGCGTGAGGGTGGTTCACTCACCCCGCACTGATGCACTTGTTCTCAGCGTATCTGCTCTGCTCTCTGGGCCCCAGAGGGTTCACTAGAGCCACCTTTTTAGAAATGAAGGTGCTGAGGGTTCCCCGGAGGTTTTATTAAAGTATCTCAGTAAAGGGAGCGTCTTATGAATTGAGTTTAACGGGTGGTGAACTCAAGCAGCATCCGCCCTCCGACCGTGAGGGCTTGGGGGCGGGACATCGGCAGAACCCCTGATGAACTCCTGGGGATGGGGAAGGTGGCAGGAAGGAGGGGGAGGTCTCTTCCTTGTGGGGTGTCCACAGATTGTACCTCACCCCTCACTGATGAGCACTTAGGCCATTTCCAAACACTTGCCACTGTTCTGGAGAAAACAATCATTGCCCAGCTCCTACTCAGTTTCGTAGAGTATGTTTCTAGAATTGGAGTGTAAATATCTCCTTTATTCATTCCATCCTCTGTTCATCCACCCACCCATCCAGCCAGCCAGCCATCTGTTCATCCATCCATCCACTGACTAATTCATTTATCCATCCATCCACCCATCCATCATCCACCTGTCCACCCAGTCAGCCAGTCATCTGTACATCCATCTATCTACTCACTAATCCATTTATCCACCCATCCATCCATCCTCCATCTATCAATCCATCCATCTATCCAACCACACATCTGTCCATGCATCTATCCAACCACCCGTCCATCCATCCACCCATCCACTCATTAATCCATCCATCCATCCATCCATCCATCTATACAAACTTCCTTCCTCCCTCCCCCGACCCCTTCCTTCCATCCTTAGTTCCTCAGTAGATCTTTACATTTTTGTGCAGATTGGTATTTTATTCCTCTTAAGTTTAATCACAGGGTATTTCTATTCCCCCACCACCTTGCTCTTTTGGATTGCATCCTTTCTCCACTGCAATTTCCAGCAGTTACATGATTCTTTTGCCAACAGTAACTCTGGAGAGTTGTTAGCATCTGACTCCCTGACAGAGCTCTTCTATTATCACCACGCTTCAGCTGATACTTTTGGGTTTTCCAGGTAGGCCATCATATCATCTTTCATCAGTGGCTATTTTATTTCCCTCTTTCAGTAACCACAATTATTATTGACTTTTCTTGCCTGATAGCACATTCTAGAACTTACAGAGCATTGATAATTAACAGCGGTGATCACCACATCCTTGACTTGTCCCTGACTTTGATGAGACCACTTGTAACACATCACTATTCAGTGTGATTTTGGCCCTTGGCTTGAAATAGATGTTTTTAAAGAGTTTTTAGCAGGAAGATGTTCAGTTCTATCCAATGAAGTGGGCGACAGAGGATGAGATGGTCAGGTGGCATCACAGACTCAATGGACGTGAGTTTGAGCAAACTCCAGGAGATAGTGAAGACAGGGAAGCCTGGGGTGCTGTAGTTCATGGTGGAGTAGATTGTAGGAGGCCATGATTCTCCTGCCCTGGCCTGTAACTGCCCCCTTTGCCACACTACATTGCAACATTTCCCATTAAGAGGCACAGCGTATTTCTGCAGCTTCTGGGTTGGCCTTGTGACTTGGCTTGGCCAACAGAAAGAGGCAAAGTGACAAGCTTCACAGGGCCTTGAGAGCTTTGCTCTCTGGCCACTTCCCTGTGAACAAGCCCCAGCCAGCCTGCTGGAGGACAAGACTCCCATCCTCACCCCTGCCAACAGCCAGCTTGTCCATCGTGAACCATGGCTACCCTTGAGCAGCCAAGCTCAGCTGACCCACCAGCCGACTGTAGATGCAGGACTGTCCCCACTGGAGATCGACCACACATCTGGCCCCGGTCAGCTCCCCGACCCACAGCCAGATGAGGGATAATGGGTGGCTGTTTGCAGCCACTAAGTTCTGGGTGGTTCACTGTGCAACAGTAGATAATCACACAATGGCTGTTCTCTTTTGGCCTGCTGAACATGAACTGATGTTTATTGTTGTGTCTTGGAAATCACAGAATGAGCCTGTATGTGCGATTGGGCCCAATTTTTTGACATGCTGCCGAGTTGCCAAAAACTCAGCAAATGTGACCAGGCACTCTTTATCAGAATTGGCTGAGACTTTATAAAATCGAAGGCTCATTTTGTCTTATTGCTTCAAAAAATGCTGCTACTGGGATTTCCCTGATGCTCCAGTGGCTAAGACCCCATGCGCCCAATGCAGAGGGCCTGGGTTTGACCCCTGCTCAGGGAATTAGATCCCACAGGCCACAACTAAAGATCCCACGTGCTGTGACTAAAAGATCCAGCACGATGCAGCTAAGACCCAGCATGGCCCAATAAATAAGTGTTTAGAAACTGGTGCTGGAGTCAACTTGTGGGAGAGGATGGGGTGTGGTCCCTGGGTTGCCCAGGATGCTGGGATACCAACAGATTAAAAAAAAAAAAAAAACTGAACTGTAATATTACCATTTCACAACACTTAATAAATGAATGGATCCAGGCAATAAAACTCAATGGCTGCCAGCACCACAAAAAGAGAAAAGCAAATGATCTATGCTTCCTGATGAAAAGCAGAAACAACCTACAAAATGTAGTCTCACCAAAAGAAGACTGGATCTAATCTAGCCTCTAGACCTGAAGGCCAGTTGATAGGAAGGAAAGGAAAGTTATGATCAATCTGGATAGTATATTCAACAGCAGAGACATTACTTTGCCGACTAAGGTCCGTCTAGTCAGGGCTATGGTTTTTCTTGTGGTCATGTATGGATGTGAGAGTTGGACTGTGAAGAAGGCTGAGCGCCGAAGAATTGATGCTTTTGAACTGTGGTGTTGGAGAAGACTCTTGAGAATCCCTTGGACTGCAAGGAGATCCAACCAGTCCATTCTGAAGGAGATCAACACTGGGATTTCTTTAGAAGGAATGATGCTGAAGCTGAAGCTCCAGTACTTTGGTCACCTCATGCGAAGCGTTGACTCTTTGGAAAAGACTCTGATGCTGGGAGGGATTGGGGGCAGGAGGAGAAGGGATCGACCGAGGATGAGATGGCTGGATGGCATCACGGACTCGATGGACGTGAGTCTGAGTGAACTCTGGGAGATGGTGATGGACAGAGAGGCCTGGCGTGCAGAGATTCATGGGGTCACAAAGAGTCGGACACGACTGAGCGACTGAACTGAACTGAACTGAACAGAAAGGCAATCAGTAGAAAAATCTAGGCTCCCTAGATCAGAGGGTTTTTCCAACATATCGCGAGGGAAAGTTTTGTTTTTGTTTTTAACAGACAAGGTACTTACAGATTACAAAAACCTTAAAAGATATATAAAAAATAAAATCATGCTATAGTGTTTCAGGATGAACACTTGGATGATAAAACTATGGAGAAGAGTAAGGAAGAGCGATCATAAAATCTTAAGAGCAACAGGCAGAATGGTTACTTTTTGGGTGGGGAGGGCCTATGGTTGAGGTGACAGACTGGGGGCTCTGGTGTGGCGAGCAAGGGCCACTTTGGTTTGTAATAATTTATTAGGGTGAACACATATTACTTGTTTTTGTGCAATATTTAACATTGTTAAAATTAAGGTTAAATCAATCACTTCATAGTAAGCTTATATCACAAAACATGTCACCTATTATACAACACTTGGCATTTTCTACTGTTCCTTGACAAGGTACATAGAGACATATTTTTTAAATGTGTTTTCTAGTGATTATGAAGCATTTCACAGGAAAGGCCATTCAATGTTATTTTCCATAAGCCTTTCCACGCAGCTGTGAGAGGTAACGTTTTTAATGGCTGCCTTGCAAAATCCATCCACGTGTGCTTGACCAGTGTGCCTGTTTGACTTGTTTCTGAGTGCTTGCTATGATGGAACAGACTTACAGAAACACCTGAATACATTTTTTTTTCATTTGGGCCATTTCTTTGTAGCAAGTCTTTCAAAAGTTATGTAGTCTAAGAGTTTGGACTGTTTTCTGTGTTCTGGGAACGCTGCACCACTTTTTCAAGTTGTTGCAGCTGTGATCTTACTTATTATTTATTTATTTACTGGTCGCACCGCTCGGCGATCTTCATTCGTTCCCTGACCAGGGATGGAACCCGTGGCCCCTGCAGCGGAAGCACAGCCTTAACCACCAGACAACCAGCGAATTCTGCAGTTGAAATCTTTAGAAGCCTCTTACTCTCTGCCCTAAAGCCCTCAGTGTCCCCTGGCCTGCCTATGCAGGCTCAGCTCTTAACATTTGATTCTGGTCAATCACTTCCACCTCTCCCCGGGACCAAGCGCCACCTTTCAACTCATTTCTCAGCATAGGATCGCTGCTTCCCTCATAGCCAAGTCCCAATCTTGATCATCTGCCGAGGGCCACAGCAGCTCTAACACCAGGTCCTTCCCTAAACCTCAACTCAGTATCTGAGGCTTTGCTCTCTGCCGCCAGCCCACCCAAGGACATCAACCTGGACATCAGTGCCAGTACAGGTACCAACACCAACATCAACGGAACGCACCTGCTGACTCCAGCTCAGGAGCGCCACCTGTCGGCGGGCACCACGGGCTCCAGAAGGCTTCTCATCTGCCCTACACCATCTCTCCTCCTGCCCTGGGACCCCAAGCGCTGCTCCTTGGTCTCCCTCCTGCCCCAGTCCCTGCTCCACCCAAGCCTCTGGGGCTGGTCCATCCTGAAACGTGAGCTCTAGTTCGCAGGATCTTGCAGGAATCAAAGAATTAGGAGTGACCAACAATTAAGTCAATGTTTACTGTGTTTCTAGAAGAAGAAAGAGAAAGTGAAGGTGGAAGAGAAGAAGGAAACGAGAAGGGGGAAAGGAGAGAAGGGGGAGATGCTAGGGCAGGAAGGAGGAACGGTGTTCTGTTCTTTCTGACTTCTTAAGCTTGCCTGAGTGTGGCCAAGCTGAGAACCTCGAGCCCTGGCATCTACTGGTGCCCACTTGCTGCGCCGCAATAACCTCTAGAGAGACCTATAAGGTGACCCCACCAAGCATCCCTCTCACACATTTCTTGACATCCACGTCCTCACTGCAACCCCAATACACACCGACATATCTCACGCTATGTAAACGTATCCCCTTGGTGCTGGCGCCCTGTACCCTAGGAGGAGACAGGTGAGAGAAGAAATCACGTCTCCCAGGGGGTCCCCTGACTCCTTCTCCTCCCTGGAGGACCCTCCCCTGGGCTTAGCTACCTGTGACAGCGACCAAGTGCAGCAGGCAGAGGCAGTTGGCCAGGATGATGAGTTCATGTCGTCCAGGTCGGGGCTGGACGTGAACAAGCCAGTGTACAGGTACTCCAGCACGGCCCGCATGCAGCTCTTGCTCGTGTAAGGAAATACCACCTGCGGGTGGGAAGGAATGGAGCAGGCTGCAGCAAGGTCCAGCTTTCGGGAAAGAGCAGCAGTTCTGAAGAACTCAGAAGGCTCTGGCCTGGACATTTGGTCTCCCGTAGACAGGCCATCACCCCCCTGCGGTCCCTGGACCTGCTCAGAATCCCTCCTTCCCCAAAGGCTAATCTCCCACACCAACAGCCTGCAATGAACCCATCTGCTGAGGACCTGTGAGCAGGGCTCCAACAGATTTAAAAGGACCTGGATTCACATTAGCATCCTTCTGGTCTGGAGGAAGCATGGAGTCCTTCCGGTCACCTGCACCCGGCCCCCTCTATCCTTCGGGGAGCAGTGCCAAGTGGGATGTGGATGAACAGAGCGAATACCAGCTGGTCTCTCTGGGCTGCTCGAAGCTACAGCTCTGGGCCTCTGGGATCTCTCCAGAGTGGGACCGACACAGCAACTGCTTTCTCATCAGCCGCCAGCCTCTCCAGGCTGCACTGGGAATTGGCTGGAACTTTACAGCTGCTTCTGTGGCTCGGAGAGTTCCCATCTCACACTTTGCACATCTCAACCCACTCGCGCTTCAGGGAGCAGAGACAACTCAAATCTCAAACTCTCCTCTTCACCTCCCAGAAGGACTCCCTTTCCAGTGTGTGCTAAGTCGCATAAGTCATGTCCAACTCTGCGCGACCCTATGGACTGTAGCCCGCCAGGCTCCTCTGTCCATGGGATTCTCCAGGTAAGAATACTGGAAAGGGGTGCCCTTCCCTCCTCCAAAGGATCTTCCTGACCCAGAAATCCTTCTCTGGGTTAGAGGATGCTATGCTCTACCATTCTTTGTTCAGCCTTTCATTCAAGTGTTTGCTAGCACTAACTAAGGGACCAGAGCTGAGAAGGGTACTCAGCAGAAATAAAAGACCTCATCCCCATACTCAAGGGAAACCTCAGATCAGCTGGAGAAACTTGGTGTGGACCCTTGGAACTTTAAGCAGATTCACAAAGGAGGACACTGTGAACTACAAGGCTGAGGGATGGACCAGTCAGTGTCACAGTTCAGAGAAGGGTAGAAAGGAGGTCAGACTTGAACTCTAGTCTTGATTTGGCTAGAACTCGCACTGACTCCTGATGTTAACTCTTAGGAAATTTTCTATCTTTTGACTATAAACCCCACTTGATCATGCTCAACTAAGAATTTAAACCAGGTCTATACTGAGGTCTCTTTTCCCCTATTGCAATAGTTTCTGAATAAAAATCTGTTCTTACTGCTTTAAGAAAAAAGTTTTTTCTAAACTACAGAGCTAGGATGTGACCATAATTCCCCATCTTGGTATATTGCAAAGTCCTTGGCTATAGGAGCCATCTCATAAACTTCTCTTGGGCCCATCACTTGGTGGTTTGGACAGAGTCAAGGCTGAAGGAAGTACCGTGAAGTGACAGATACCTTGGATGGAAAGGGAGTAAACCTCTCTCCCTCCCAGCCGTTTCCATCCTGGCCTCACCTCCCTGGTGGAACTCTCCACAAATGGCCCCCAAACATGGCAGCCATCCAGTCACAGCTAGAAATCAACAGGGGCTTGTGGGTGCTGATGGTGCCATCATCCAGGATGAAGGTCACATCTGTTGGGTGAGAGAAGATGCATCACGTGAAGATGGGGTGAAAGAATATGGGACAACCAACCACGGGTCGACACTGCTCCCAGATAACTGGCTTCCCTCCTGAAGCCACGTTCTGTGAGCACCACATGACCACAATCTCAGGCTGGGGGCTCTAGGTTTCAGGAGCAGAGCCACGGTATCTCCAGGACATCGGTGGCTGAGATGACTCAGAATGCTACTCAGACCAACCCAGACTCGGCAGAAGGCTCCTGGAGGGAACTCCCCTGCCTTTGGGACACCAGCTCCTAAGCCTGTTTCATACCTGAGAAGGTGCCTTTGGCCAAGCACTCCTTAACCCGGTTGGTCTGGCAGACATGGAAGGCGTTGGTGATCTCCTGGTTCATGAAGGCCTCACTGTTGAGGATGTTGGCCACCAACATGTGCAGATCAAAGACCTCAAGCAGCTCAGCGATGTGGGCGGTGGGCATGAGGTCTTGCTCATTCTCGTCCAGCTCCCCTGTGTACAGGTACTTGAGAACAGCCCAGAAGGGCCCTGGCTGGATGGAGTTGTCCATTTTTCACCACCACCATCAGCCGGGATTTGTAAGTCAGTGGTCTTCTCCGTCGTCTCTTCCTGGACGCTCACAAAAGCTCGGCTCCAGGAAGACAGCACTCGACCCGCCCAGGCAGGTACCCTGTCCATTGCCCTGTAAGATCCCATCGCTGGTGGATGCCCGGAGCCCACCAGGCCCAGAGCCCCCGCCCTCCTCCACGCTCTCACACACGTCAAAGCTGGCTGCCCGGAGCAGGAAGTTCCGGCCGTGGGGGTGGTGGTGGTGGTGATGGGGGGTGTTGATCAGGGTGACCCCGTGGTCCTCTGAGCGGCGGGGCCCCTGACCCCCAAGGGTCCCCCCAGCTCCCCTCACTCAGGTCCATGAGGAACAGGTCGTAGAACTTGGAGGAGGACATGGAGAGGTAGGTCTTGTGGGCAGAGATGCGCACCGCTCCTGAAGCACAAAGGATGACGTCTGCACACAGCCGTATGCAGGGCTTCCTGGGCAGCTCAGCTGGTAAGACTTCCCTGCAATGCAGGAGAGTCCGCTTCAATTCCTGGGTTGGAGGTTCCCCTGGAGAAGGGATA
>NW_017209036.1:0-3577 GCF_001704415.2 Capra hircus | reverse complement strand
AGCTAGGAGCGGAACCGGGGCTCCTCTGGATGTGGGCGGACTCTCGTGCTTCCTCTCGAGTGGAGACGGGTAGTCGGGGAACTTCTTGAGTTGCAGCAAGGGTGTGAAGGGCCCTTTGGAAGTTCCAGAGGTTAAGTGTGATTAGCCTTGAGACGCCTCAGCACAAATGGGCCTCATCTCGCCTGGAGGGGAGAACCTCCTGGATTTTCTCGAGTTGCGGCAGGTGCTCTCGACTTACGACGGGGACTCAGGGACCTGCTCTGGTGGCCTCAGGAAAGGCCAGTCCCCATGCGAGTTGCTCGGGGCCTCTCGGATTCCTCTCCCGTCGATGCCGGGGCCTAAGATCTTGTGTGGAGTCGGTGCCGGAACTGAGAATTCCTCTCCAGTGCTCACAGGGATCTTGGGGTACTTCTGGAGTGTCCCAGGGAGTCAGTCCTCGTCTCGAGTGGGGGCATGCACGTGCGCTTTCCTCCCGAGCTGTAGCAGCAGTGTCACGCTTCCCTTCGCGTGAATAAGGGATCTGTGGCTTTCGCTCGAGTTTTTCCCACTAGGCTTTCCCACGAGGCTTTCCCACAGGGCTGTCCCACGTGCCACCGTGGTGTGAGACGATCCTCGGCTTGAAAGTCGAGTCAGTGCAGGGAAAACAGGTTTCCCTGAAAGGGTCTGAGACATCTGGGGGACTCAGGGAATGGTGGCACGACCCTGGAGTTCCTCTCTCCTTTCCTGTGAAGAGCGCCTCCTCTTGAGATACGACGGGAACGCCGGGAATTCTTTCCCGACCACGCAGGGAAAGGATCCCTCCTCTCGAGCATGGGGGCGGAAACGGGGCTCCTCTGGATGTGGGCGAGACTCTCTTGCTTCCTCTCGATTGGAGACGGGTATGTCGGGGAACATATTTGAGTTGCAGCAAGGGTGTGAAGGACCCTTTGGAAGTTCCAGATGTTAGATGTGATTAGCCTTAAGACCCTCAGCGGAAATGGGCCTCATCTCGCCTGGAGGGGAGAACCTCCTGGATTTTCTCGAGTTGTGGCAGGTGCTCTCGACTTACGACGGGGACCTCAGGGACCCGCTCTGGTGGTCTCAGGATAGGCCAGTCCCCATGGGAGTTGCTGGGGGCCTCTCGGGATTCCTCTCCGTCGATGCCGGGGTCTAAGACATTGTGTGGAGTCGGTGCCGGAACCTCAGGATTCCTCTCCAGTGCTGACATGGATCTTGGGGTACTTCCGGAGTCTCCCCAGTGGGTCAGTCCTCGTCTCTCAAGTGGTGGCATGCACGTGCGCTTTCCTCCGAGCTGTGGCAGCGGTGTCACGCTTCCCGTCGAGTGGATCAAGGGATCAGCGGCTTTCCCTCGAGGCTTTCCCACGAGGCTTTCGCCACGAGGCTTACCCACAGGGCTGTTCCACGTGCCACCGTGGTGTGAGTCGATCCTCGGTTTGAAAGTCGAGGCAGTGCAGGGAAACAGCTTACCCTGGAATGGACTGAGACATTTGCGGGAAACTTGGGAATGGTCGTCACGACCCTGGAGTTCCTCTCGCCTTTCCTGTGGGAGCGGCTCCTCTTGAGATGCGACGGGAACGCCGGGAATTCTTTCCCCGACCACGCAGGGAAGGATCCCTCCTCTCGAGCTATGAGGCGGAATCCGGGCTCCTCTGGATGTGGGCGGGACTCTCGTGCTTTCTCTGGAGTGGAGACGTGTGTGTCGCGGAACTTCTTGAGTTGCAGTAAGGGTGTGAAGGCCCCTTTGGAAGTTCAGAGGTTGGCTGTGATTAGCCTCTAGAAGCCTCAGCGAAATGGCCTCATCTCGCCTGGAGGGAGAACCTCCTGGATTTTCTCGAGATGCGGTAGTGCTGCGACGTTATGACGCGACGCTCAGGGACCCGCTCTGGTGGCCTCAGGAAAGGCCAGTCCCCATGCGAGTTGTTCGGGGACACTCAGGATTCCTCTCTCCATCGATTCCCGGCCTAAGATCTTGTGTAGAGTCGGTGCCGAACCTGAGGATTCCTCTCCAGTGCTGACATGGATCTTGGGTACTTCTGGAGCTCCCCAGGGGAGTCAGTCCTCGTCTCGAGTGGGGGCATGCACGTGCGCTTTCCTCCCGAGCTGTAGCAGCACTGTCGCACTTCCCTTCGCGTGGATCAAGGGATCTGTGGCTTTCCCTCGAGGCTTTCCGACGAGGCTTTTCCACGAGGCTTACCCACAGGGCTGTCCCTCGTGCCACGTGGTGTGAGTCGATCCTCAGCTTAAAAGTCGAGGTTGTGCAGGGAAAACACGTTTTTCCCTGGAATGGACTGAGACATCTGGGGACTCTGGGAATGGTGGCAAGACACTGGAGTTCCTCTCTCCTTTCCTGTGGGATCGCCTCCTCTTGAGAAGCGACGGGAACGCCGGGAATTCTTTCCCGACCACGCAGGGAAAGGATCACTTCTCCCGAGCTATGGTGGGAAACGGGGCTCCTCTGGATGTGGGCGGGACTCTCGTGCTTCCTCTCGAGTGGAGAAGGGTATGCCGGGGAACTTCTTGAGTTGCAGTAAGGGACTGAGGGAACCTTTGTAAGTTCCAGAGGTTAGATGTGATTAGCCTCGAAACGCCTCAGGTTAAATGGGCCTCATCTCGCCTGGAGGGGAGAACCACCTGGAGTTTCTCGGGTTGCAGCAGGTTCTCTCGATTTACGACGGGGACCTCATTGACCTCTCTCTGGTGGCCTCAAAAAAGGCCAGTACCCATCCGAGTTGCTCCTAGGCCACTTGGGATTCCTCTCCCGTCGATGCCGGGGCCTAAGACCTTGTGTGGAGTCAGTGCCGGAACCTGAGGATTCCCCTCCAGTGCCGACATGGATCTTGGGGTACTTCCGGAGTCTCCCCAGGGGCTCAGTCCTCGTCTCAAGTGGTGGCATGCACGTGCGCTTTACTCCCGAGCTGTAGCAGCAGTGTCAAGCTTCCCGTCGCGTGGATCAAGGGATCAGCGGCTTTCCCTTGAGGCTTTCCAAGGAAGCTTTCCCACGAGGCTTTCACACAGGGCTCTCCCACGTGCCACCGTGGTGTGAGTCAATCCTCGGCTTGAAAGTCGAGGCAGTGCAGGGAAAACAGGTTTCCCTGGAATGGACTGAGATATCTGGGGGACTCTGGGAATGGTGGCACGACACTGGAGTTCCTCTCGCCTTTCCTGTGAAGAGCGCCTCCTCTTGGGATGCAAGCGGGAATGCCGGGAATTCTTCCCGACCACGCAGTGAAAGGATCCCTCCTCTCGAGCAAGAGCAGAAACGGGGCTCCTCTGGATGTGTGCGGACTCTCGTGCTTCCTGTCGAGTGAGACGGGTATGTCGGGGAACTTCCTGAGTTGCAGCAAGGGTGTGAAGGACCCTTTGGAAGTTCGAAGGTTAGGTCTGATTAGCCTCGAGACGCCTCAGCACGGAATGGGCCTCATCTCGCCTGGAGGGGAGAACCTCCTGGATTTTCTCGAGTTGCGGCAGGTGCTCTCGACTTACGACGGGGGGACCTCAGGGACCCGCTCTGGTGGCCTCAGGAAAGGCCAGTCCCCATGCGAGTTGCTCGGGGGCCACTCGGGATTCCCCGTCGATG
>NW_017209035.1:0-3577 GCF_001704415.2 Capra hircus | reverse complement strand
AGGAAAGCGCACATGCATGCCCCACTCGAGACGAGGACTGACTCCCATGGGGAGACTCCAGAAGTACCCCAATATCCATGTCAGCACTGGAGAGGAATCCTCAGGTTCCGGCAGCGACTCCACACAAGGTCTTAGGCCCCGCATCGAAGGGAGAGGAGGCCCTAGAGGCCCCTGAATTACTCGCATGGGGACTGGCCTTTCCTGAGGCCACCAGAGCGGGTCCCTGAGGTCCCCGTCGTAAGTCGAGAATAGCTGCCCCAACACGAGAAAATCCAGGAGGTTCTCTCCTCCAGGCGAGATGAAGCCCAATTCCGCTGAGGCGTCTCGAGCTTATCACACCTAAACTCTGGAACCTACAAAGGGTCCTTCACACCATTGTTGGAACTCAACAAGTTCCCCGACATACCCGTCTCCACTCGAGAGGAAGCACGAGAGTCCTGCCCACAACCAGAGGAGCCCCGTTTCCGACTCCTAGCTCGAGAGGAGGGATCCTTTCCCTGCGTGGTCAGGAAAGAATTCCCGGCGTTCCCGTCGCATCTCAAGAGGAGGCGATCTCCACAGGAAAGGCGAGAGGAACTCCAGGGTTGTGCCACCATTCCCAGAGTCCCCCAGATGTCTCAGTCCATTCCAGGGAAACCTGTTTTCCCTGCACTGCCTCGACTTTCAAGCTGAGGATCGACTCACACCACGGTGGCACTTGGGACAGCCCTGTGGGAAAGCCTCGTGGGAAAGCCTCGTGGAAAGCCTCGAGGGAAAGCCCCTGATCCTTGATCCTCGCGACGGGAAGCGTGACACTGCTGCTACAGCTCGGGAGGAAAGCGCACGTGCATGCCCCCACTCGAGACGAGGTCTGACTCCCCTGGGGAGACTCCAGAAGAACCCCAGGATCCATGTCAGCACTGGAGAAGAATGGTCATGACTAGAACTTACGCCACACAAGAACTTAGGCCCCGGCATCCTCGGGAGAGGAATCCCGAGAGGCCCTGAGCAACCCGCATGGGGACTGGCCTTCCTCAGGCCACGAGAGCGGGTCCCTGAGGTCCCCGTCGTAAGTCGAGAGCACCTGCCGCAACTCGAGAACATCCAGGAGGTTCTCCCCTCCAGGCGAGATGAGGCCCATTTCCGCTGAGGTGTCTCTAGGCTAATCACACCTAAACTCTGGAACTTCCAAAGGGTCCTTCACACCCTTGCTGCAACTCAAGAAGTTCCCTGACATACCCGTCTCCACTCGAGAGGAAGCACGAGAGTCCCGCCCACATCCAGAGGAGCCCCGTTTCCGCCTCCTAGCTCGAGAGGAGGGATCCTTTCCCTGCGTGGTCGGGAAAGAATTCCCGCGTTCCCGTCGCATCTCAAGAGGAGGTGCTCTCCACAGTAAAGGCGAGAGGAACTCCAGGGTCGTGCCACCATTCCCAGAGTCCCCCAGATGTCTCAGTCCATTCCAGGGAAACCTGTTTTCCCTGCACTGCCTCGACTTTCAAGCCGAGGATGAGCTCACACCACGGTGGCACGTGGGACAGCCCTGTGGGAAAGCCTCGTGGGAAAGACTCATTGGAAAGCCGCAGATCCCTTGATCCATGCGAAGGGAAGCGTGACACTGCTGCTACAGCTCGGAGGAAAGCGCACGTGCATGTCCCCACTCGAGACGAGGACTCACTCCCCTGGGGAGACTCCAGAAGTACCCCAAGATCCATGTCAGCACTGGAGAGGAATGCTCAGGTTCGGCACCGACTCCACACAAGATCTTAGGCCCCAGCATCGAAGGGAGAGGAATCCTGAGAGGACCCGAGCAACTCGCTTGGGGACTTGCCTTTCCTGAGGCCACCAGAGCGGGTCCCTGAGGTCCCCGTCGTAAGTCGAGAGCACCTGCCGCAACTTGAGAAAATCCAGGAGGTTCTCCCCTCCAGGAGAGATGAGGCCCATTTCCGCAGAGGTGTCTCGAGGCTAATCACATCGAAGATCTCGAACTTCCAAAGGGTCCTTCACACCCGTGCTGCAACTCAAGAAGTTCCCCGACATACCGTCTCCACTCGAGAGAAGCACGAGAGTCCCGCCCACATCCAGAGGAGCCTCGTTTCCGCCTCCTAGCTTGAGAGGAGGGATCCTTTCCTGCGTGGTCGGGAAAGAATTCCCGGCGTTCCGGTCGCATCTCAAGAGGAGGCGCTCTCCAAAGGAAAGGCGAGAGGAACTCCAGGGTCGTACCACATTCCCAGAGTCCCCCAGATGTCTCAGTCCATTCCAGGGAAACGTGTTTTCCCTGCACTGCCTCGACTTTCAAGCCGAGGATCGACTCACACCACGGTGGCACGTGGGACATCCCTGTGGGAAAGTCTCGTGGGAAAGCCTCGTGGGAAAGACTCGTGGGAAAGCCTCGAGGGAAAACCCCTGATCCCTTGATCCACGCAAAGGGAAGCGTGACACTGCTGCTACAGCTCGGGAGGAAAGCACACGTGCATGCCCCCACTCGAGACGAGGACTGACTCCCCTGGGGAGACTCCAGAAGTACCCCAAGATCCATGTCAGCACTGGAGAGGAATTCTCAGGTTCCGGCACTGACTCCACACAAGGTCATAGGCCCCAGCATCGACGGGAGAGGAAACCCGAGAGGCCCCGAGAGGCCCCCGTGCAACTCGCAAGTGGACTGGCCTTTCCTGAGGCCCCCAGAGCGGTTCCCTGAGGTCCCCGTCGTAAATCGAGAGCACCTGCCGCAACTCGAGAAAATCCAGGAGGTTCTCCCCTCCAGGCGAGATGAGGCCCATTCCCGCTGAGGCGACTCGAGGCTAATCACACCTAAACTCTGGAACTTCCAAAGGGTTCTTCACACCCTTGCTGGAACTCAAGAACTTCCGCAACATTCCCGACTCCACTCGAGAGGAAGCACGAGAGTCCCGCACACATCCAGAGGAGCCCCGTTTCCGCCTCCTAGCTCGAGAGGAGGGATCCTTTCCCTGCGTGGTCGGGAAAGAATTCACGGCGTTCCCGTCGCATCTCAAGTGGAGGCGCTCTCCACAGGAAAAGCGAGACGTACTCCAGGGTCAGGCCACATTGCCAGAGTCCCCCAGATGTCTCAGTCCATTCAGGGAAAACTATTTTCCCTGCACTGCCGCCACTTTCAAGCGAGGATTGACTCACACCACGGTGGCACGTGGGACAGGCCTGTGGGAAAGCCTTGTGGGAAAGCCTCGTTGGAAAGCCTCGAGGGAAAGCCCCTGATCCCTTGATCCATGAGAAGGGAAGCGTGACACTGCTGCTACAGCTCGGGAGGAAAGCGCACGTGCATGCCCCCACTCGAGACGAGGACTGACTCCCATGGGGAGACTCCAGAAGTACCCCAATATCCATGTCAGCACTGAGAGGAATCCTCAGGGTCCGGCACCGACTCCACACAAGGTCTTAGGCCCTGGCATCGATGGGAGAGGAATCCGAGAGACCCCCGAGCAACTCGCATGGGGACTGGCCTTTCCTGAGGAAACCAGTGCGGGTCCCTGAGGTCCCCGTCGTAAGTCGAGAGCACCTGCCGCAACTAGTGAAAATTCAGGAGGTTCTCCCCTCCAGGCGAGATGAGGCCCATTTCCGCTGA
>NW_017209034.1:0-3578 GCF_001704415.2 Capra hircus | reverse complement strand
AGAGACCCGTTTCCGCCTACTAGCTCGAGAGTAGGGATCCTTTCCCTGCGTGGGCGAAAGAATTCCCAGCATTCCTGTCGCATTTCAAGAGGAGGCGCTCTCCACAGGAAAGGCGGAGGAACTCCAGGGTTGTGCCACCATTCCCAGAGTCCCCATGTCTCAGTCCATTCCAGGGAAACCTGTTTTCCCTGCACTGCCTCGACTTTCAATCCAAGGATCGACTCTCACCACAGTGGCACGTGGGACAGCCCTGTGGGAAAGCCTCTCGTGGGAAAGCCTCGAGGGAAAGCCACAGATTCCTTGATCCACGCGAAGGGAAGTGCGACACTGCTGCTACAGCTCGGAAGGAAAGGGCACGTGCATGTCCCCACTCGAGACGAGGACTGACTCCCCTGGGGAGACTCCAGAAGTACCCAAGGACCATGTCAGCACTGGAGAGGAATCCTCAGGTTCCGGCACTGACTCCACACAAGGTTTAGGCCCGGCATCGACGGGAGAGGAATCCCGAGAGGCCCCCGAGCAACTCGCATGGGGACTGGCCTTTCCTGAGGCCACCAGAGCGGGTCCCTGAGGTCCCCGTCGTAAGTCGAGAGCACCTGCCGCAACTCGAGAAAATCCAGGAGGTTCTCCCCTCCAGGCGAGATGAGGCCCATTTCCACTGAGGCGTCTTGAGGCTAATCACACCTAAACTCTGGAACTTCCAAAGGGTCCTTCACACCCTTGCTGCAACTCAAGAAGTTCCCCGACATACCCGACTCCACTCGAGAGGAAGCACGAGAGTCCCGCCCACAACCAGAGGAGCCCCGTTTCCGCCTCCTAGCTCGAGAGGAGGGATCCTTTCCCTGCGTGGTCGGGAAAGAATTCCCGGCCTTCCCGTCGCATCTCAATAGGAGGCGCTCTCCACAGGAAAGGCGAGAGGAACTCCAGGGTCGTGCCACATTCCCAGAGTCCCCCAGATGTCTCAGTCCATTCCAGGGAAACCTGTTTTCCCTACACTGCCTCGACTTTCAAGCCGAGGATCGACTCACACCACGGTGGCACGTGGGACAGCCCTGTGGGAAAGCCTCGTGGGAAAGCCTCATGGGAAAGCCTCGAGGGAAAGCCCCTGATCCCTTGATCCACGCGAAGGGAAGCGTGACACTGCTGCTACAGCTCGGGAGGAAAGCGCACTTGCATGCCCCCACTCGAGACGAGGACTGACTCCCCTGGGGAGACTCCAGAAGTACCCCAAGATCCATGTCAGCACTGGAGAGGAATCCTCAGGTTCCGGCACCGATTCCACACAAGGTCTTAGGCCCCGGCTTCGACGGGAGAGGAATCCCGAGAGGCCCCCGAGCATCTCGCATGGGGATCTGGCCTTTCCTGAGGCCACCAGAGCGGGTCCCTGAGGTCCCCAGTCGTAAGTCGAGAGCACCTGCCGCAACTCGAGAAAATCCAGGAGGTTCTCCCCTCCAGGCGAGATGAGGCCCATTTCCGCTGAGGCGTCTGGAGGCTAATCGCATCTAACATCTGGAACTTCCAAAGGGTCTTTCACTCCTTTACTGCAACTCAAGAAGTTCCTCGACAAATCGGTCTCGACTCGAGAGGAAGCACGAGATTCCCGCCCACATCCAGCAGAGACCCGTTTCCGCCTCCTAGCTCGAGAGTAGGGATCCTTTCCCTGCGTGGTCGGGAAAGAATTCCCGGCGTTCCTTCGCATCTCAAGAGGAGGCGCTCTCCACAGGAATGTTGAGAGGAACTCCAGGGTTGTGCCACCATTCCCAGAGTCCCCCAGATGTCTCAGTCCATTCCAGGGAAACCTGTTTTCCCTGCACTGTCCCGACTTTCTAGCCGGGGTTGGACTCACACCACGGTGGCACGTGGGACAGCACTGTGGGAAAGCCTCGTGGGAAAGCCTTGATGGAAAGCCACAGATCCCTTGATCCACACGAAGGGAAGCGCGACACTGCTGCTACAGCTCGGTAGGAAAGTGCACGTGCATGCCCCCACTCGAGACGAGGACTGACTCCCCTGGGGAGACTCCAGAAGTACCCCAAGATCCATGTCAGCACTGGAGAGGAATCCTCAGGTTCCGGCACCGACTCCACACAAGATCTTAGGCCCCTGCATCGACGGGAGAGGAATCCCGAGAGGGCCTCGAGCAACTCGCATGGGGACTGGCCTTTCCTGACGCCACCACAGCGGGTCCCTGAGGTTCCCGTCGTAAGTCGAGAGCACCTGCCGCAACTCGAGAAAATCCAGGAGGTTCTGCCCTCCAGGCGAGATGAGGCCCATTTCCGCTGAGGCGTCCTGAGGCTAATCACACCTAAACTCTGGAACTTCCAAAGGGTCCTTCACACCCTTACTGCAACTCAAGAAGTTCCTCGAAAAACCGGTCTCCACTCGAGAGGAAGCACGAGAGTCCCGCCCACATCCAGCGGAGACCCGTTTCCGCCTCCTAGCTCGAGAGGAGGGATCCTTTCCCTGCCTGGTCGGAAAAAATTCCCGGCGTTCCGCTCGCATCTCAAGAGGAGGCGGCTCTCCACAGGAAAGTCGAGACGAACTCCAGTGTCATGTCAATATTCCCAGAGTCCTGCAGAAGTCTCAGTCCATTCCAGGGAAACTGTTTTCCCTGCACTGCCTCGACTTTCAAGTCGAGGATCGACGCACACCAAGGTGGCACGTGGGACAGCCCTGTGGGAAAGCCTCGTGGGAAAACTCGTGGGAAAGCCTCGAGGGAAAGCCCCAGATCCCTTGATCCACGCCAAGGGAAGCGCGACACTGCTGTTACAGCTCGGGAGGAAAGCGCACCTGCATGCCCCCACTCGAGACGAGGACTGACTCCCCTGGGGAGACTCCAGAAGTACCCCAAGATCCATGTCAGCACTGGAGAGGAATCCTCAGGTTCCGGCACCGATTCCACACAAGGTCTTAGGCTCCGGCTTCGACGGGAGAGGAATCCCGAGAGGCCCCCGAGCATCTCGCATGGGGACTGGCCTTTCCTGAGGCCACCAGAGCGGGTCCCTGAGGTCCCAGTCGTAAGTCGAGAGCACTGCCGCAACTCGAGAAAATCCAGAAGGTTCTCCCCTCCAGGCGAGATGAGGCCCATTTCCACTGAGGCGTCTGAGGCTAATCACATCTAACATCTGGAACTTCCAAAGGGTCATTCACTCCTTTACTGCAACTCAAGAAGTTCCTCGACAAACCGGTCTCCGCTCGAGAGGAAGCACGAGATTCCCGCCCACATCCAGCAGAGACCCGTTTCCGCCTCCTAGCTCGAGAGTAGGGATCCTTTCCCTGGTGGTCGGGAAAGAATTCCCAGCATTCCTGTCGCATTTCAAGAGGAGGCGCTCTCCACAGGAAAGGCGGAGGAACTCCAGGGTTGTGCCACCATTCCCAGAGTCCCCCACATGTCTCAGTCCATTCCAGGGAAACCTGTTTTCCCTGCACTGCCTCGACTTTCAATCCAAGGATCGACTCTCACCACAGTGGCACGTGGGACAGCCCTGTGGGAAAGCCTCGTGGGAAAGCCTCGTGGGAAAGCCTCGAGGGAAAGCCACAGATTCCTTGATCCACGCGAAGGGAAGTGCGACACTGCT
>NW_017209033.1:0-3580 GCF_001704415.2 Capra hircus | reverse complement strand
GGCCCGGCGTCTGGAAAGAATTCCCGGCGTTACCGTCGCATCTCAAGAGGAAGGCGCTCTCCACAAGAAAGGCGAGAGGAACTCCAGGGTCGTGCCACCATTCCAGAGTCCCCCAGATGTCTCAGTCCATTCCAGGGCAACCTGTTTCTCCTGCACTGCCTCGACCTTCAAGATGAGGATCGACTACACCACGGTGGCACGTGGGACAACCCTGTGGGAAAGCCTCGTGAAAAGCCTCGTGGAAAGCCTCGAGGGAAAGCCACAGATCCTTGATCCACGCGAAGGGAAGAGTGACACTGCTGCTACAGCTCAGGAGGAAAGCGCACCTGTATGCCCCCACTCGAGACGTGGACTGACTCACCTGGGAGACTCCAGAAGTACCCAAGATCCATGACAGCACTGGAGAGGAATCCTCAGGTTCCGGTACTGACTCCACACAAGGTGTTAGTCCCCGGCATCGAAGGGAGAGGAATCCCGAGAGGCCCCCGAGCAACTCGCATGGGGACTGGCCTTTCCTGAGGCCACCAGAGCGGGTCCCCCATCGTAAGTCGAGAGCACTTCCAAAACTCGAGAAAATCCAGGAGATCTGCCGTCCATGCGCGAGATGAGGCCCATTTCCACTGAGGCGTCCGAGGCTAATCACAACTAACTGTGGAACTTCCAAAGGGTCCTTCACACCTTGCTGCAACTCAAGAAGTTCCCCGATATACCCGTCTCCGCTCGAGAGGAAGCACGAGAGTCCCGCCCATATCCAGAGGAGCCCCGATTCCGCCTCCTAGCTCGAGAGGAGGGATCCTTTCCCTGCGTGGTTTGGAAAGAATTCCCGGCGTTCCCGTCGCATCTCAAGAGGAGGCGATCTCCACAGGAAAGGCAAGAAGAACTCCAGGGTCCTGCCACCATTCCCAGAGTCCCCCAGATGTCTCAGTCCATTCCAGGGAAACCTGTTTTCCCTGCACTGCCCTGACTTTCAAGCCGAGGATCAACTCACACAACGGTGGCACGTGGGACAGCCCTGTGGGAAAGCCTCGTGGAAAGCCTCTAGGGTAAGCCTCGAGGGAACGCCACAGATCCCTTGATCCACGCGAAGGGAAGCGCGACACTGTTTGCTACAGCTCGGAAGGAAAGCGCACGTGCATGCCCCCACTCGAGACGAGGACTGACTCCCCTGGGTGACTCCAGAACTACCCCAAGATCCATCTCCAGCACTTGGAGGGAATGCTCAGGTTCCCGGCACCGACTCCACACAAGATCTTAGGCCCCGGCATCGACGGGAGAGGAATCCCGAGAGGCCCCGAGCAACTCGCATGGGGACTGGCCTTTCCTGAGGCCATCAGAGCGGGTCCCTGAGGTCCCCCGTCGAAAGTCGAGAACCCCTCCGCAACTCGAGAAAATCGAGGAGGTTCTCCCCTCCAGGCGAGATTGGGCCCATTTGTGCTTGAGGCGTCTCGTGGCTAATCACACCTAACCTCTGGAACTTCCAAAGGGTCCTTCACACCCTTGCTGCAACTCAAGAAGTTCCCCGACATACCCGTCTCCACTCGAGAGGAAGCACGAGAGTTCCGCCAATATCCAGAGGAGACCCGTTTCCGCCTCCTAGCTCGAGAGGAGGGATCCTTTCCCTGCGTGGTGGGGAAAGAATTTCCCGCGTTCCCGTCGCATCTCAAGAGAAGGCGCTCTCCACAGGAAAGGCGAGAGGAACTCCAGGATCGTGCCACCATTCCCAGAGTCCCCCAGATGTCTCAGTCCATTCCAGGGAAACCTGTTTTCCCTGCACTGCCTCGACTTTCAAGCCGGAGGATCGACTTACAGCCACTGTGGCACGTGGACAGCCCTGTGGGAAACTGCTCGTGGGGGGGGAAAGCCTCGTGGGAAAGCCTCGTGGGAAAGCCTCGTGGGAAGCCTCGTGGAAACCCTCAAGCGAAAGCCACAGATAACTTGTTCCATGCGAAGGGAAGCGTGACACTTCTGCTATAGCTCGGGAGGAAAGCGCACGTGCATGCCCCCACTCGCGACGAGGACTGACTCCCCTGGGGAGACTCCAGAAGTACCCAGGATCCATGTCGGCACGGGAGAGGAATCCTCAGGTTCCAGCACCGACTCCGCACAAGGTCTTATGCCCCGGCATCGACGGGTGCGGAATCCGGGAGGCCCCCGAGCAACTCGCATGGGGACTGGCCTTTCCTGAGGCCACCAGAGCGGGTCCCGGATGTCCCCGTCGTAAGTCGAGAGCACCTGCCGCAACTCGAGAAAATACAGGAGGTTCTCCCCTCTAGGCGAGATGAGGCCCATTTCCGCTCAGGCGTCTCTAGGCTAATCACACCTAAAATCTGGAACTTCCAAAGGGTCCTTCACACCCTTGCTGCAACTCATGAAGTTCCCGACATACCCGTCTCACTCGAGAGGAAGCACGAGAGTCCCGCCCACATCCAGAGGAGCCCCGTTTCCGACTCCTAGCTCGAGAGGAGGGATCCTTTCCCTGCGTGGTGGGGAAAGAATTCCCGGGTTCCCGTCGCATCTCAAGAGGAGGCGCTCTCCACAGGAAAGGCGAGAGGAACTCCAGGGTCGTGCACCATTCCCAGAGTCCCCCAGATGTCTCAGTCCATTCCAGGGAAACCTGTTTTCCCTGCACTGCCTCTACTTTCAAGCCGAGGATCGACTCACACCACGGTGACACGTGGGACAGCCCTGTGGGAAAGCCTCGGGGAAAGCACAGATCCCTTGATCCACGGGAAGGCAAGCGCGACTCTGCTGCTACAGCTCGGGAGGAAAGCGCACGTGCATCCCCCCATCGAGACGAGGACTGACTCCCCTGGGGAGACTCCAGAGGTACCCCAAGATCCATGTCAGCACTGGAGAGGAATCCTCAGGTTGCCACCGACTGCACACAAGATCTTAGGCCTGGCATCGACGGAGAGGAATCCAGAGAGGTCCCTGAGGAAATCGTTTGGGGACTGGCCTTTCCTGAGGCCACCAGAGCGTGTCCTGAGGTCCCCGTCGAAAGTCAAGAGCACCTGCTGCAACTCGAGAAAATCCAGGAGGTTCTCCCTCCAGGCGAGATGAGGCCCATTTCCGCTGAGGCGTCTCGAGGCCAATCACACCTAACCTCTGGAACTTCCAAAGGGTCCTTCACAACCATGCTGCAACTCAAGAAGTTCCCCGACATACCGTCTCCACTCGAGAGGAAGCACGAGAGTCCGCCCACATCCAGAGGAGCCCCGTTTCCGCCTCCTAGCTCGAGAGGAGGGATCCTTTCCCTGCATGATCGGGAAAGAATTCCCGGCGTTTCCGTCTCATCTCAAGAGGAGGCGCTCTCCACAGGAAAGGCGAGAGAATTCCAGGGTCGTGCCACCATTCCCTGAGTCCCCAGATATCTCAGTCCATTCCAGGGAAACCTGCTTTCCCTGCACTGCCTCGACTTGCAAGCCGAGGATCGACTCACACCACGGTGGCTCGTGGACAGCCTGTCGGAAAGCCTCGTGGGAAAGCCTCGAGGGA
Organism: Capra hircus; assembly: GCF_001704415.2. NCBI lineage: Eukaryota > Metazoa > Chordata > Mammalia > Artiodactyla > Bovidae > Capra > Capra hircus. Next base: position 85 of record NW_017209033.1, on the reverse strand, counting down.
AAGCCACAGATCCCTTGATCCACGGCGAAGGGAAGCACGACACTGCTGCTACAGCTCCGGAGGAAAGCGCACGTGCATGCCCGAA
>NW_017209032.1:0-3580 GCF_001704415.2 Capra hircus | reverse complement strand
TTAGGACGGGGACTTCAGGGACCCGGTCTGGTGGCCCTCAGGAAAGGCCAGACCCCATGCGAGTTGCTCGGGGGCCTCCCGGATTCCTCACCCGTCGATTCCGGGCATAAGACCTTGTGTAGTCAATGCTGGAACCGGAGCATTCCTCTCCAGTGCTGACATGTATCTTGTGGTATTTCTGGAGTCTCCGCAGTGGAGTCAGTCCTTGTCTCGAGTGGGGCATGCACGTGTGCTTTCCTCCCGAGCTGTAGCAGCAGTGTCACGCTTCCCTTCGCGTGGATCAAGGGATCAGGGGCTTTCCTCGAGGCTTTCCACGAGGCCCCAGGAGGTTTTCCCACAGGGATGTCCCACGTGTCACCGTGGTGTGAGTCGATTTTTCGCTTGAAAGTCGAGGCAGTGCAGGGAAAACAGGTTTCCCTGGAATCGACGGAGACATCTGGTGTCTCTGGGAATGGTGGCACGACCCTGGAGTTCCTCTCGTCTTTCCTGTGGAAATGCCTCCTCTTGAGATGCGATGGGAACGCCGGGAGTTCTTTCCCGACGACGCAGGGAAAGGATGCCTCCTCTCGAACTAGGAGGTGGAAACGGGGCCCTCTGGATGTGGCGGGACTCTCGAGCTTCCTCTCGAGTGGAGACGGGTATGTCGGGAACTTCTTGAGATACAGCAAGGGTGTGAAGTACCCTTTGGAAGTTCCAGAGGTTAAGTGTGATTGCTGGAGACGCCTCAGCGGAAATGGCCTCATCTCGCTGGAGGGGAGAACCTCCTGGATTTTCTCGAGTTGCGGCAGTGCTCTCGATTAACGACGGGGACCTCAGGGACCCGCTCTGTTGGCCTCAGGAAAGGCAGTCCCCATGCGAGTTGCTCGGGGCCTCCCGGGATTCCTCACCCGTCTATGTCGTGGAATAAGACCTTGTGTGAAGTCGGTGCTGGAACCTGAGGATTCCTCTCCAGTGCTGACATAGATCTTGGGGAACTTCTGGAGTCTCCCAAGGGGAGTCAGTCCTCGTCTCGAGTGGGGACATGCACGTGCGCTTTCCTCCCGAGCTATAGCAGCAGTTTCACACTTCCCTTCGCGTGGATCAAGGGATCTGTTGCTTTCGCTCGAGGCTTCCTCGAGGCTTTCCGACGAGGCTTTCCCACAGGGCTGTCCAACGTGCCACCGTGGTGTGAGTCGATCCTCGGCTTAAAGTCGAGGCAGTGCAGGGAATACAGGTTTCCCTGGAATGGACTGAGACATCTGAGGGACTCTGGGAATGGGGGCACGACCCTGGAGTTCCTCTCGCCTTTCCTGTGGAGAGCGCCTCCTCTTGAGATGCGACGGGAACGTCGGGAATTCTTTCCCGACCACGCAGGGGAAAGGATCGCTCCTCTCGACATAGGAGGCGGAAACGGGGCTCCTCTGGATGTGGGGGGAACTCTCGTGCTTCCTCTCGAGTGAAGACGGGTATGTCGGGGAACTTCTTGAGTTGCAGCAAGGGTGTGAATGACCCCTTGGAAGTTCCAGAGGTTAGATGTGATTAGCCTCGAGACGCCTCAGCGGAAATGGGCCTCATCTCGCCTGGAGGGAGAACCTCCTGGTTTTTCTCGACTTGCGGCAGGTGCTCTCAACTTACGACGGGGACCTCAGGGACCCGCTCTGGTGGCCTCAGGAAAGGCCAGTCCCCATGCGAGTTGCTCGGGGACCTCTCGGGATTCCTCTCCCGTCGATGCCGGGGCCTAAATCTTGTGTGGAGTCGGTGTCGGAACCTGATGATTCCTCTCCAGTGCTGACATGGATCTTGGGGTACTTCTGGAGTCTCCCCAGGGAGTCAGTCCTCGTCTCGAGTGGGGGCATGCACGTGCGCTTTCCTCCCGAGCTATAGCAGCAGTGTCACGCTTCCCTTCTCATGGATCAAGTTATCTGTGGCTTTCACTCGGGCTTTCCCACGAGGCTTTCCCACGAGGCTTTCCCACAGGGATGTCCGACGTGTCACCGTGGTGTGAGTCGATCCTCGGCTTGAAAGTCGAGGCAGTGCAGGGAAAACAGGTTTCCCTGGAATGGACTGAGACATCTGGGGACTCTGGGAATGTGTCACGAACCTGGAGTTCCTCTCGCCTTTCCTGTGGAGAGTGCCTCCTCTTGAGATGCCATGGAACGCCGGAATTTTTTCCCGACCACGCAGGGAAAGGATCCCTCCTCTCGAGCTAGGAGGCAGAAACGGGGCTCCTCTGGATGTGGGCGTGTCTCTCGTGCTTCCTCTCGAGTGGAGACGGGTATGTCTGGGAACTTCTTGAGTTGCAGCAAGTGTGTGAAGGACCCTTTGGAAGTTCCAGAGGTTAGGTCTGATTAGCCTCGAGACGCCTCAGCACGAATGGGCCTCATCTCGCCTGGAGGGGAGAACCTCTTGGATTTTCTCGAGTTACGGCAGGTGGTCTCGACTTATGACGGGGAACTCAGGGACCCGCTCTGGTGGCCTCAGGAAAGGCCATTCCCCAAGCGAGTTGCTCGGGGCCTCTCGGATTCCTCACAGGTCGATGCTGGGCCTAAGACCTTGTGTGGAGTCGGTGCCGGAACCTGAGGATTCCTCTCCAGTGCTGACATAGATCTTGGGGAACTTCTGGAGTCTCCCAAGGGGAGTCAGTACTCGTCTTGAGTGGGGACATGCACGTGCGCTTTCCTCCCGAGCTATAGCAGAAATTTCACACTTCCTTTCGGGTGGATCAAGGGATCTGTGCTTTCCCTCGAGGCTTCCCAACGAGGCTTTCCACGAGGCTTTCCCACGAGGCTTTCCTTGAAGCTTTCCCACGAGTCTATCCCACATGGCTGTCCCACGTGCCACCGTGGTGTGAGTTGATCCTCGGCTTGAATGTCAAGGAAGTTCAGGGAAAACAGGTTTCCCAGGAATGGACTGAGACATCTGGGGGACTCAGGGAATGGTGGCACGACTCTGGAGTTCATCTCGCCTTTCCTGTGGAGAGTGCCTCCTCTTGAGATGCGACGGGAACACCGGGAATTCTTTCCGACCACGCAGGGAAAGGATCCCTCCTCTTGAGCTAGGAGGCAGAAACGGGTCTCCTCTGGATGTTGGCAGGACTCCCGTGCTTCCTCTCGAGTGGAGACGGGTAAGTTAGGGAACTTCTTGAGTGGCAGCAATGGTTGAAGGACCCTTCGGAAGTTCCAGATGTTAGGTGTGATTTAGCCTCGATACGCCTCAGCGGAAATGGGCCTCATCTCGCCTGGAGGGGAGAAACATCCTGGATTTTCTCGAGTTGCGGCAGGTGCTCTCGACTTACGAAGGGACCTCAGGAAACCGCTCTGGTGGCCTCAGGAAAGGCCAGTCCCCATGGGAGTTGCTCGGGGCCTCTCGGGTTTCCTCTCCCCTCCATGCTGGGGCCTAAGACCTTGTGTGGAGTCGGTGCCGGAACCTGAGCATTCCTCCAGTGCTGCGATGGATCTGGGGCACGTCTGGAGTCTCCCCAGGGGCGTCAGTCCTCGTCTCGAGTGGGGGCATGCACGTGCGCTTTCCTCCCGAGCTGTAGCAGCAGTGTTGCGCTTCCCTTCGCGTGGATCAAGAGATCTTGTGTTCCCATCGAATCTTT
>NW_017209031.1:0-3580 GCF_001704415.2 Capra hircus | reverse complement strand
GGGGTGGTGGGTTGCACACTGCCAAGGGCTTCAGCAGTGAGAGCTCTGTCAGAGGGAAGGGAAGGGCAACTGCAGGGCTCCTCCAGCGGTTTCTAGGCCGCCTAGAATCAGCGCCGCACCGAGAGCACCAGGCTCCCAGGGCCCCTGGCTGGGGTTTTCAGCCCCGCACACACGGAGGCTGATTCCTTGGGTGCCCAGAAAGTGTATGACAGACGTAGGTTCCTAGCACTCTCCTCCCAGCAGAGACATGTGCAGGTGGTTGGGGCCTGATCCTGCGTGTCTGGGTTCCTGCCCACAGCCCCAACTCAGGGAAGCAGCCCCTGAGGCAAGACCTGCTGGAGGAGCCCTGCGCCCCGCCTGATAGGCGAGTGCACAGCCAGCAGGGAAGCGAGCCTCCTCGGGGGAAGAGGAGGCAGCCCAGCCCCGTCAAGTTTGAAAGCCCTGCTTGCACGGAGGCTAAGTTGGCGCCTCCAGTACGGCAGAGCTCTAGCTCTGCTCAGAGCCCCGATCTGGCAGAGTTCCTGCGCGCGAGGCTGCTCTGCCGGGGGCTAGCCTTGCCCAGACTTGCCTTGCTTTTTAGGCTGCCTCTCCAGGAAGGAGCAGGCCAGCAGGAGCCTGGGGAGTCGCCACTGGCGCCTTTCTTGCCTCAGCTCCAATCCTGCCTTGCCTTTGCACTTAGGTCCCAGTCCTGCCTTAAGGAGAGCTTAGGGGCTGGTGGGTTGCACACTGCCAAGGGCTCCAGCAGTGAGAATTCTGTCAGAGGGAAGGGAAGGGCAACTGCAGGGCTCCTCCAGCGGTTGCTTGGCCGCCCAGATTCAGCGCCACACGGAGAGCACCAGGCTCCCAGGTCCCCTGGCTGGGGGTTTTCAGCCCCGCACACACGGAGGCTGATTCCTTGGGTGCCCAGAAAGTGTATGACAGACGTAGGTTCCTAGCACTCTCCTCCCCAGCAGAGACATGTGCAGGTGTTTGGGGCCTGATCCTGCGTGTCTGGGTTCCTGCCCACAGCCCCAACTCAGGGGAAGCAGCCCCTGAGGCAAGACCTGCTGGAGGAGCCCTGCGCCCCCCGCCTGATAGGCGAGTGCACAGCCAGCAGGGAAGCGAGCCTCCTCGGGGGAAGAGGAGGCAGCAAGTCCCCGTCAAGCTGAAATCCCTGCTTACACGAAGCTAAGTGCGACTCCAGTACGGCAGATCTCTAGCTCTGTTCAGAGGCCCGATCTGGCAGAGTTCCTGGCACCAAGATGCTCTGCCATAGGCGAGCCTTGCGCAGACTTGCCTTGCTTTAAGGCTCCCTCCCCAGGAAGGAGCAGGCTGTGTGAGGCTCGGAAACGCCACTGGCGCCTTCCTGGCTTCAGCTCTACCCCTGCCTTGCCTTTGCACTTAGGTCCCAAGCGTCCTTGAGGAGGGCTTAGGGGCTGGTGGGTTGCACACTGCCAAGGGCTCCAGCAGTGAAAGCTCTGTCAGAGGGAAGCGAAGGGCAACAGCAGGGCTCCTTCAGCGGTTCCTTGGCCGCCCAGACAAAGCTCCGCACGGAGAGCACCAGGTTCCAAGGGCCCCTGGCTGGGTTTTGCATCCCCACACTCCCAGAGGCTGACTCCGTGGGTGCCTAGAAAGTGTGTGAGAGACGTAGGTTCCCTAGCACTCTCCTCCCCAGCAGAGACATGTGCAGCGTGGTTGGGGCCTTATCCTGCGTGTCTGGGTTCCCGCCCACAGCCTCAACTCAGGGGGAAGCAGCCCCTGAGGCAAAGACCTGCTGGAGGAGCCCTGCGCGGCCGCCTGATAGGCGAGAGCACAGCCAGCAGTGTAGCGAGCCTCCTCGGGAGAAGAGGAGGCAGCCCGAGCCCAGTCAAGAGGAAAGCCCTGCTTGCACGGAGCTAAGTGGGCCTCCAGTACGGCAGAGCTCTAGCTCTGCTCAGAGCCCCGATCTGGCCAGAGTTTCTGCGCGCGAGGCTGCTCGGCCGGGGGCTCGCCTTGCCCAGACTTGCCTTGCTTTTAGGCTCCCTCCCCAGGAAGGAGCTGTCTGAGCGAGCCTGGGAGACGCCACTGGTGCCTTCCTTGCCTCAGCTCCAATCCTGCCTTGCCTTTGCCACATAGGTGCCAGGCGTGGTTGGGGAGGGCTTAGGGGGTGGTGGGTTGCACACTGCAAGGGCTTCAGCAGTGAGAGCTCTGTCAGAGGGAAGGGAAGGGCAACTGCAGGGCTCCTCCAGCGGTTTCTAGGCCGCCTAGAATCAGCGCCGCACCGAGAGCACCAGGCTCCCAGGGCCCCTGGCTGGGTTTTCAGCCCCCGCACACACGGAGGCTGATTCCTTGGGTGCCCAGAAAGTGTATGACAGACGTAGGTTCCCTAGCACTCTCCTCCCCAGCAGAGACATGTGCAGGTTGGTTGGGGCTGATCCTGCGTGTCTGGGTTCCTGCCACAGCCCCAACTCAGGGGAAGCAGCCCCTGAGGCAAGACCTGCTGGAGGAGCCCTGCGCCCCCGCCTGATAGGCGAGTGCACAGCCAGCAGGGAAGCGAGCCTCCTCGGGGGAAGAGGAGGCAGCCCAGCCCCGTCAAGTTGAAAGCCCTGCTTGCACGGAGCTAAGTGCGCCTCCAGTACGCAGAGCTCTAGCTCTGCTCAGAGCCCCGATCTGGCAGAGTTCCTGGCGCCGAGGCTGCTCTGCCGGGGGCTAGCCTTGCCCAGACTTGCCTTGCTTTTAGGCTGCCTCTCCAGGAAGGAGCAGGCAGCAGGAGCCTGGGAGTCGCCACTGGCGCCTTTCTTGCCTCAGCTCCAATCCTGCCTTGCCTTTGCACTTAGGTCCCAGTCCTCCTTAAGGAGAGCTTAGGGGCTGGTGGGTTGCACACTGCCAAGGGCTCCAGCAGTGAGAATTCTGTCAGAGGGAAGGGAAGGGCAACTGCAGGGCTCTCCAGCGGTTGCTTGGCCGCCCAGATTCAGCGCCACACGGAGAGCACCAGGCTCCCAGGGCCCCTGGCTGGGTTTTCAGCCCCCCGCACACACGGAGGCTGATTCCTTGGGTGCCCAGAAAGTGTATGACAGACGTAGGTTCCCTAGCACTCTCCCTCCCAGCAGAGACATGTGCAGGTGTTTGGGGCCTGATCCTGCGTGTCTGGGTTCCTGCCCACAGCCCCAACTCAGGGGAAGCAGCCCCTGAGGCAAGACCTGCTGGAGGAGCCCTGCGCCCCGCCTGATAGGCGAGTGCACAGCCAGCAGGGAAGCGAGCCTCCTCGGGAAGAGGAGGCAGCAAGTCCCCGTCAAGCTGAAATCCCTGCTTCCACGAAGCTAAGTGCGACTCCAGTACGGCAGATCTCTAGCTCTGTTCAGAGGCCCGATCTGGCAGAGTTCCTGGCACCAAGATGCTCTGCCATAGGCGAGCCTTGCGCAGACTTGCCTTGCTTTAAGGCTCCCTCCCCAGGAAGGAGCAGGCTGTGTGAGGCTCGGAAACGCCACTGGCGCCTTCCTGGCTTCAGCTCTACCCCTGCCTTGCCTTTGCACTTAGGTCCCAAGCGTCCTTGAGGAGGCTTAGGGGCTGGTGGGTTGCACACTGCCAAGGGCTCAGCAGTGAAAGCTCTGTCAGAGGGAAG
>NW_017209030.1:0-3580 GCF_001704415.2 Capra hircus | reverse complement strand
GGGACACATTCTATGTGTGAAACTGCATCCAGGACCTAGGGGGCCACAGGGCGCCTGTTTCTCTCGGGGCGGGAGGGGTGGGGGGCCTGAAGCAGTGCGGCCCAGCAACAGCTTCCACATCCATCCAATTGCTCTTTTCTTACCTCTGAAGAACTAGCTTTGTTCCAGCCTTTGGCAATTTGGAGGCAAGCGGGCCCCACTTCTCCCAAGGAGGCATGGGACCTACTTTGAGTGGAAAGGCCCTCACGGAGCTGAACCCAGGAAGGCACCCAGTCATGTCTGACACATTCCTGCATCCTGCTTCTTCATGAGCAATACCGCTATAAGCTAGGCATGTCTTTCCAAGGCTCAGAAAGGACAGGGGAGATGCATGGTGCTGCTCTGGAATTTCGGTCCTCTGAGCAGACCTGGAGGTCTCCCCTTGAAGGAGCTAACCAGTTTCTTCCAAATACAGGCTTGCAAACACACACTGGGTGGCTGCCTCTTCTTCCCTGAAGGACGATCACTTTCCCGCATCCTGTGAATCTGCATCCCAGCCTGCTGGAAAAGCGCTTCTTGGAGGTCATTTTTCAGGGACAATTTTCCCTGGAGCCCGGGGCCGTAGGGAGGGCCCATGCTCGCTGGGAAAGCAGAGTCACATCCACAGTCTGTTCTACCCTTTTGCCTGTAGGAGAGCTCTAGTGAGCCTAGGTCTGTCAGGAAAATTCTTGGCTCCTATGGGGACACACCCTGTGTGTTAACCTGCATATCGGACCTAGGGGCCACAGGGCGCCTGTTCCTCTCGGGGGGACCCTGAAGTGGTGCGGCCCAGCAACAGCCTGAACATCCATCCGATTGCTCTTTTTCTTCCTTCTGATAGAGCTAGCTTTGCTTCTCGCTTTGGCATTTCGGAAGCCAGGGGGAGCCCCCCGCTGTTGTCCTGGGGTCTATTGGAGGTACCGGGTCTATTGGACCCCAGCATGGCACCCGACCCCTCAGACACACTCCGCAGCCTCCTTCCCCATGGGCAGGACTGTTCTGACCTAGGAATGTGTTCCAAGGCTCAGAAAATGCAGGGAGACACACGGCCCTGACTCTGGAACTGAGGAGGCCTGGAGGTCTGACGTCTGAGACGCCAAACACTTGCTGCAAGATACAGGTGTGAAAACACACTCTCTGGGGCTGCCTTTCCTTCCTCCAAGGAAGAGAGCTTTTCCAGTCTCTCTCCGTGCTGAGTCATACAAGGCTGGAAAGGTCTGGCTTCGAGGGCATTTCTCAGCGGCAATGGCCCCTGAGGGCCTGCACCCAGGGAGGGATCCTACCCTCCCAGGGGAAGTCAAAGCAACCTCCAAACAGCTGTTCTCTCATGTTTCCTCTGCAGGGGGGCTAGTGAGCCCAGGTCTGTCTGGAACGTTCTTGGATCCTGCGGGGAAATCATCCTGGAGCCCACCTGGATACCAGTCGTAGGGGCTAAAATTCGCATTTTCCTTCCTTGGAGCCCTAACGCAGTACAGCCTAGCAACTGCTTGAAAATCCATCCTGTTGCTGTTTTCTTCCTCTGACAGAGCGAGCTTTGCTCCCATTTTGGGATTTCAGAGCAAGGTGGTGGCCTGCAACTCCTTGCCTGGGGTCCATTGGAGGTGCAAGGTGCCCTCGACCAGGTGACCCCAGCATGACACCTGGCCCCTCAGACACTCCCGCAGCCTGCTTCCCCATGGGCAGGACTGCTCTCACCTAGGAATGTGTTTGCAAGGCCAGGAAACTGCAGGGAGACACAAGGCCTGATTCTGGCATTGAGTCTGTTGGAACAGGCCTGCAGGTCTTCTGTCTAACAAGCCAAACACTTGCTGCAAGATACAGGCCTGAAAACACACTCTTGGGCTGCCTTTCCTTCCTCAAGGAAGAGAGTTTTCTCAGCCTCCTGTGGGCTGAGTCACACAGGGCTGAAAAGCACTTGCTGGGAGATTTTTTCATTGGCCATGGCCTGAGGCCCTGTGCTCAGGGAGGGCTCCCTCCCAGGGAAAGTCAAGGAAGCTCCAAACGGCTGTTCAATCATGTTTCTGAGAGAGTCATTGCCAAGGCAGGTTTATAAGAAGTTCAAGGGTCCCCAAGGAGAGAGGGTCTAGAATTCTCAAGGAGGAAGGAAGGACAAACTGTTTTTTTCCCTCTACATTCCTTAGGATTATATAACAATCATGCATCCTTCTTGAGGACGGTCTCTGGAAAAAACCTTCTGGCTAATCCTGTTATCTTAAAATGTCAATTATGGGAGTAGGTCTAGTGAGTCTTTACAACCTCCAGACATTCTTTTGTTCGTTGTCATAACTTATTGGAGAGTATATAACTCCATTACTAACACTAGCAAGGGGGTACGCTTTCTGCCCTTGTGATGTCTCTGTCAGAAGCTTTCTCTATCTCCTTTATCCTTTAATAAAACTCTATTGCACAAAAGCTCTGAGCAATCAAGCCTCGTCTTGGGCCCTGGATTGAATTCTTCTCCTCCATAAGCCAAGAATCCCAGCATCTTTTCGTGGTTCAGCAACAATATTTCATTTCCTCTGCAGGAGAGAGCTAGTGAGCTTAGGTCTGTCTGGGAACATTCTTGAATCCTGTGGGGAAAATATCCTGTGCACACATCTGGATACTGGGCCTAGAGGCCAAAATTCGCATTTCTTTCCCGGGGAGCCCTAACGTGGTGTGACTTAGCAACTGCTTGAAAATCCATCCCATTGCTGTTTTCCTCCTTCTGACAGAGCTAGCTTTGTTCCCTGCTTTGGGATGTCTCAACGAAGGGCCGGTCCATAGCTACTCGCCTGGGGCCCATTGGATGTGCAAGGTGCCCTCGACTAGGTGACCCTAGCATGGCACTCAGCCGCTCAGACACACCCGAGGCTTCTTTCTCATGGGAAGCACTGCTCCAACCTAGGAATGTGTCTGCAATGCTTGGAAAGTGCAGTGAGACCACAGCCCTGACTCTGCAATTGAGGCCTCAGAGCAAGCCTGCAGCTCTGATGTCTGAGAAGCAAAACACTTGCTGCAAAGAGAGGCCTGAAAACACACTCTCTGTGGATGACTTTCCTTCCTCTAAGGAAGATAGTTTTCCCAGTCTCCTGCTTCCTGAATGTCACACAGCTGGAATGCGCTTGCTTGGAGGTCGTGATTCAGTGGCAATGACCCCTGAGGCCCTTTGCCCAGGGAGGGCTCCACACTCACAGGCAAATCAAAGCAACTTCCAAGTGAGTCAGCTCTTCACATCAAGTGGCCAAAGTATTGGAGTTTCAGGTTCAGTATTAGTCCTTCCAATGTATATTCAGACCTGATTTCCTTTAGGATGGAGTGGTTGCGTCTCCTTGTAGTCTAAGCGACCTACAAGCATCTTCTCCAACACCACAGTTCAAAGCATCCAATTTTCAGCTGTCACTTCTTTATAGTACATCTTTCATATCCATCCATGACATATGGAAAAACCATAGCCTTGACTGGATGGATCTTTGTTGGCAAGCAACGTCTCGGCTTTTTTAATATGCTGTCTAGTTTGGTCATCACTTTTTCTTTCAAGTCATAAATACGTTTTAAGTTCATGGAGGCAGACATCACCTGC
>NW_017209029.1:0-3580 GCF_001704415.2 Capra hircus | reverse complement strand
CTGTGGGAAAGCCTCGTGGGAAAACCTCGTTGGAAAGCCTCGAGGAAAGCCCCTGATCCCTTGATCCACGCAAAGAGAAGCGTGACACTGCTGCTTCAGCCCGGGAGGAAGCGCACGTGCATTCCCCCCACTCGAGACGACGACTGACTCCCCTCGGAGACTCCAGAAGTACCCAAGATCCATGTCAGCACTGGGAGAGGAATGCTCAGGTCCGGCACACTACTCCACACAAGATCTTAGCCCCGGCATAGACGGGAGAGGAATCCTGAGAGGCCCCCGAGCAATTCGCAGGGGACTGGCCTTTCCTGAGGCCACCAGAGCGGGTCCCTGAGGTCCCCGTCGTAAGTCGAGAGCACCTGCCGCAACTCGAGAAAATCCAGGAGTTCTCCCTCCAGGCGAGATGAGGCCCATTTCCGCTTAGGCGTCTCCAGGCTAATCACATCTAACATCTGGAACTTCCAAAGGGTCCTTCACACCCTTGCTGCAACTCAAGAAGTTCCCGACATACCCGTCTCCACTCGAGAGGAAGCACGAGAGTCCCGCCCACATCCAGAGGAGCCCCGTTTCAGCCTCCTAGCTCGAGAGGAGGGATCCTTTCCCTGCGTGCTCGGGAAAGAATACCCGGCGTTCCCGTCGCATCTCAAGAGGAGGCGCTCTCAACCGAAAGCGAGAAGAACTCCTGGGTCGTGCCACCATTCCCAGATCCCGCAGATGTCTAGTCCATTCCAGGAAACCTGTTTCCCTGCACTGCCTCGACTTTCAAGCCGAGGATCGACTCACACCACGGTGGCACGTGGGACAGCCCTGTGGGAAAGCCTCGTGGAAAGCCTCGTTGGAAAGCCTCGAGGGAAACCCCTGATCCCTTGATCCACGCAAAGGGAAGCGTGACACTGCTGCTTCAGCTCGGGAGGAAAGCGCACGTGCATTCCCCCACTCGAGACGACGGCTGACTCCCGTGGGAGACTCCAGAAGTACCCCAAGATCCATGTCAGCACTGGAGAGGAATGCTCAGGTTCTGGCACCTACTCCACACAAGATCTTTGCCCCGGCATCGACGGAGAGGAATCCCGAGAGGCCCGAGAGCAACTCGCATGGGGACTGGCCTTTCTGAGGCAACCAGAGCGGGTCCCTGAGGTCCCCGTCGTAAGTCGAGAGCACCTGCCGCAACTCGAGAAAAAATCCAGGAGGTTCTCCCCTCCAGGCGAGATGAGGCCCATTTCCGCTGAGGCGTCTCGAGGCTAATCACACCTAACCTCTGGAACTTCCAAAGGGTCCTTCACACCCTTGCTTCAACTCAAGAAGTTCCCCGACATACCCGTCTCCACTCGAGAGGAAGCACGAGTGTCCCACCCACATCAGAGGAGCCCTGTTTCCGCCCTCATAGCTCGAGAGCATTGATCCTTTCCCTGCATGGTCGGAAAAGAATTCACGGCGTTTCCAACGCATCTTAAGTGGAGGCGCTCTCCACAGGAAAATAGAGAGGACTCCAGGGTCGTGCCACCATTCCCAGAGTCCCCCAGATGTCTCAGTCCATTCCAGGGAAACCTTTATTCCCTGCACTGCCTCGACTTTCAAACCGAGGATCGACTCACACCACAGTGGCACGTGGGACAGCCCTGTGGGAAAAGCCTCGTGGGAAAGCCTCGAGGGAAAGCCACAGATCCCTTGATCCATGCGAAGGGAAGCGTGACACTGCTGCTACAGATCGGGAGGAAAGCGCACGTGCATGCCCCCAGTGGAGTAGCGGACTGACTGCCCTGAGAGACTCCAGAAGTACACCAAGATCCATGTCAGCACTGCAGAGGAATCCTCAGGTTCCAGCACCGACTCCACACAAGATCTTAGGCACCGATCGAAGGGAGAGGAATCCCGAGAGGCCCCGAGCAACTCGCATGGGGACTGGCCTTCCTGAGGCCTCCAGAGCGGGTCCCTGAGGTCCCCGTCGTAAGTTGAGACCACCTGCCGCAACTCGAGAAAATCCAGGAGGTTCTCCCCTCCAGGCGAGATGAGGCCCATTTCCGCTGAGGCGTCTCGAGGCTAATCACATCTAACATCTGGAACTTCCAAAGGGTCCTTCACACCCTTGCTGCAACTCAAGAAGTTCCCCGACATACCGGTCTCCACTCAAGAGTAACATGAGAGTCCCGCCCATTTCCAGAGTGGCCCCGTTTCCGACTGCTAGCTCGAGAGGAGGGATCCTTTCCCTGCGTGGTCGGGAAAGAATTCCTAGCATTCCTGTCGCATCTCAAGAGGAGGCGCTCTCCACAGGAAAGACGAGAGGAACTCCAGGATCAGGCCCCATTCCCAGAGTCCCCTGATTTCTCAGGCCATTGCAGGGAAACCTGTTTTCCCTGCACTGCCTCGACTTTCAAGGGAGGATCGACTCACACCACGGTGGCACGTGGGACAGCCCTGTGGGGAGCCTCGTGGGAAAGCCCTGTGGGAAAGCCTCGAGGGAAAGCCCCTGATCCCTTGATCCACGCAAAGGGAAGCGTGACACTGCTGCTTCGCTCGGGAGGAAAGCGCACGTGCATTCCCCCCACTCGAGACGACGACTGACTCCCCTGGGGAGACTCCAGAAGTACCCAAGATCCATCTCAGCACTTGAGAGGAATGCTCAGGTTCCGGCACCTACTCCACACAAGATCTTAGGCCCGCGGCATCCACTGGAGAGGAATCCCGAGAGGCCCCAGCAACTCGCATGGGGACTGGCCTTGCCTGAGGCCACCAGAGCGGGTCCCTGAGGTCCCCCGTCGTAAGTCGAGAGCACCTGCCGCAACTCGAGAAATCCAGGAGGTTTCTCCCTCCAGGCGAGATGAGGCCCATTTCCGCTGAGGCGTCTCGAGGCTAATCACACCTAAACTCTGGAACTTCCAAAGGGTCCTTCACACCCTTGCTGCAACTCAAGAAGTTCCCCGACATACCCGACTACACTCGAGAGGAAGCACGAGAGTCCCGCCCACATCCAGAGGAGCCCCGTTTCCGCCTCCTAGCTCGAGAGGAGGGATCCTTTCCTGCGTGGTCGGAAAGAATTCCCGGCGTTCCCGTCGCATCTCAAGAGGAGGCGCTCTCCACAGGAAAGGCGAGAGGAACTCCAGGGTCGTGCCACATACCCAGAGTCCTCCAGATGTCTCAGTCCATTCCAGGGAAACCTGTTTTCCTGCACTGCCTCGACTTTCAAGCCGAGGATCGACTCACACCAACGGTGTGCACGTGGGACAGCCCTGTGGGAAAGCCCGTGGAAAGCCTCGTTGGAAAGCCTCGAGGGAAACCCCTGATCCCTTGATCCACGCAAAGGGAAGCGTGACACTGCTGCTTCAGCTCGGGAGGAAAGCGCACGTGCATTCCCCACTCGAGACGACGGCTGACTCCCGTGGGGAGACTCCAGAAGTACCCCAAGATCCATGTCAGCACTGGAGAGGAATGCTCAGGTTCTGGCACCTACTCCACACAGATCTTTGGCCCCGGCATCGACGGGAGAGGAATCCCGAGAGGCCCGAGAGCAACTCGCATGGGGACTGGCCTTCTGAGGCAACCAGAGCGGGTCCCTGAGGTCCCCGTCCTAAGTCGAGAGCCACCT
>NW_017209028.1:0-3581 GCF_001704415.2 Capra hircus | reverse complement strand
TCGTGGGAAAGTCTCTAGGGAAAGCCACAGATCCCTTGATCCACGCGAAAGGAAGCGTGACACTGCTGCTACAGCTCTGGAGGAAATCGCACGTGCATGCCCCCACTCGAGACGAACGACTGACTCCCCTGGGGAGACTCCAGAAGTACCCAAGATCCATGTCAGCACTGGAGAGGAATCCTCAAGTTCCGGCACCAAATTCACACAGGTCGTAGGCCCGGCATCGACGGGAGAGGAATCCGAGAGAGCCCTGAGCAACGCGCATGTGGACTGGCCTTTACTGAGTCCACCAGAGCGGGTCCCTGAGGTCCCCGTCATAAGTCGAGAGCACCTGCCGCAACTCGAGAAAATCCAGGAGGTTCTCCCTCCAGGCAAGATGAGGCCCATTTCGCGCTGAGGCGTCTTGAGGCTAATCACACCTAACCTCTGGAACTTCCAAAGGGTCCTTCACACCCTTGCTGCAACTCAAGAAGTTCTCCGACATATCCGTCTGCACTCGAGAGGAAGCACGAGAGTCCACCACATCCAGAGGAGCCCCATTTCTGCCTCTTAGCTCCAGAGGTGGGATCCTTTCCGTGCGTTGTCTGGAAAGAATTCACCGAGTTCCCATCGCAATTCAAGAGGAGGCGCTCTCCACAGGAAAGGCGAGAGGAACTCCAGTGTCGTGCCACCATTCGCAGAGTCCCCCAGATGTCTCAGTCCGTTCCAGGGAAACCTGTTTCCCTGCACTGCTCGACTTTCTAGCCGAGGATCGACTTCACACAACGGTGGCACGTGGGACAGCCCTGAGGGAAAGCTTCTTGGAAAGCCTCGTGTGAAAGCCTCGAGGGAAAGCCACAGATCCCTTGATCCACGTGAAGGAAAGCGTGACATTGCTGCTACAGCTCGGGAGGAAAGCGCACGTGCATGCCCCCCACTCGAGATGAGGACTGACTCCGTGGGGAGACTGGAGAAGTACCCCAAGATCCTTGTCAGCACTGCAAAGGAATCCTCAGGTTCCGGCACCAACTCCACACAAGGTCTTAGGCCCTGGCATCGACGGGAGAGGAACCCCGAGAGGGCCCTGAGTAACTCGCATGGGGACTGGTCTTTCCTGAGGCCACCAGAGCGGGTCTCTGAGGTCCCTGTCGTAAGTCGAGAGCACCTGCCGCAACTCGAGAAAATCCAGGAGGTTCTCCCTCCAGGCGAGATGAGGCCATTTCCGCAGAGGCGACTCAAGGCTTATCACACCTGACCTCTGGAACTTCCAAAGGGTCCTTCACGTCCTTGCTGCAACTCAAGAAGTTCCTGACATACCTGTCTCCACTCGAGAGGAAGCACGAGAGGCCTGCCCACATCCAGAGGAGCCCCGTTTCCGTCTCCTAGCTCGAGAGGAGGGATCCTTTCCCTGCGTTGTCGGGAAAGAATTCCCGGGCGTTCCATAGCGTCTCAAGAGGAGTCGCTCTCCACAGGAAAGGCGAGAGGAACTCCAGGGTGGTGCCACATTCCAGAGTCCCCACATGTCTCAGTCCATTTCACGGAAACCTGTTTTCCCTGCATTGCTTGGCTCTCAAGCCGAGGATCGACTCACACAACAATGGCATGTGGGACAGCCCTTTGGGAAAGCCTCGTGGGAAAGCCTCGTGGTAAAGACTCGAGGGAAAGCCACAGATCCCTTACTCCACAAGAAGGGAAGCGAGATACTGCAGCTACAGCTCGGGAGGTAAGCGCATGTGCATGCGCCCACTCGAGACGAGGACTGACTCCCCTGGGGAGACTCCAGAAGTACCCAAGATCCATGTCAGCAAGGAGAGGAATCTCAGGTTCCTGCACCGACTCCACACAAGGCCTTAGGCCCGGCATCGATGGGAGTGAAATCCCGAGAGGCCCGAGCCACTCGCATGGGGACTGGCCTTCCTGAGGCACCAGAGCGAGTCCCTGAGGTCCCGTCATAAGTCGAGAGAACCTGCCACAACTCGAGAAAATCCAGGAGGTTCTTCCCTCCAGACGAGATGAGCCCCATTTCCGCAGAGGGCGACTCGAGGCTAATCACACCTAACCTCTGGACTTCCAAAGGGCCCTTCACACCCTTGCTGCAACTCAAGAAGTTCCCTGACATACCCGTCTCCACTCGAGAGGAAGCACGAGAGTCCCGCCCACATCCAGAGGAGCCCTGTTTCCGCCTCCTAGCTCGACAGGAGGGATCCTTTCCTGCGTGTTCGGAAAAGAATTCCCGGCGTTCCCGTCACATATCAAGAGGGGGGCGCTCTCCACAGGAAAGGCGAGAGGAACTCCAGGGTCGTGTCACATTTCCAGAGTCCCCAGATGTCTCAGTCCATTCCAGGGAAGCCTGTTTCCCGGGCACTGCCTCGACTTTCAAACCGAGGATCGACTGACACCCGCGGTGGCACGTGGGACATCACTGGGGGAAAGCTCGTTGGAAAGCCTGGTGGGAAGCGTCGTGGGAAAGCCTCATGGGAAAGCCTCGAGGGAAAGCCACAGATCCTATGATCCACGGGAAGGGAAGCGTGACACTGCTGCTACAGCTCAGGAGGAAAGCGCACGTGCATACCCCGACTGGAGACGAGGACTCACTCCCTGGGGAGACTTCAGAAGTACCCAAGAGCGATGTCAGCACTGCAGGGGAATTCTCAGTTTCCGACACCGACTCCACACAAGGTCTTAGGCCCGGCATCGATGGAGAGGAATCCGAGCGGGCCCCGAGCAAATCGCATGGGGACTGGCCTTCCTGAGGCCACCAGAGGCGGGTCCTGAGGTCCCTGTCGTAAGTCGAGAGCACCTGCCGCAACTCGAGAAAATCCAGGAGGTTCTGCCCTCCAGGAGAGATGAGGCCCATTTCGCTGAGGCGTCTCGAGCTAATCACACCTAATCTCTGGAACTTCCAAAGGGTCCTTCACACCCTTGCTGCAACTCAAGAATTTCCATGACATACCCGTCTCCACTCGAGAGGAAGCACAAGAGCTCCGCTCACATCCAGAGGAGCCCGTGTCCGCCTCGTAGCTCGAGAGGAGGGATCCTTTCCCTGTGTGGTTGGTAATGAATTCCCGGCGTTCCCGTCGCATCTCAAGATGAGGCGCTCTCCCACAGGAAAGGCGAGAGGAACTCAAGGGTCGTGCCACCATTCGCAGAGTCCCCAGATGTCTCAGTCCATTCCAGGAAACCTGTTTTCCCCTGCACTGCCTTGACTTTCTAGCCGAGGATCGACTCACACCACGGTGGCACGTGCGTGTGGGACACCCCGTGGGAAAGCCTCGTGGGAAAGTCTCTAGGGAAAGCCACAGATCCTTGATCCACGCGAAGGAAGCGTGACACTGCTGCTACAGCTCTGGAGGAAATCGCACGTGCATGCCCCACTCGAGACGAGGACTGACTCCCCTGGGGAGACTCAGAAGTACCCCAAGATCCATGTCAGCACTGGAGAGGAATCCTCAAGTTCCGGCACCAATTCACACAAGGTCGTAGGCCCGCATCGACGGGAGAGGAATCCGAGAGGCCCTGAGCAACGCGCATGTGGACTGGCCTTTACTGAGTCCACAGAGCGGGTCCCTGAGGTCCCCGTCGTAAGTCGAGAGCACCTGCCG
>NW_017209027.1:0-3582 GCF_001704415.2 Capra hircus | reverse complement strand
CTCAGTCCATTCCAGGGAAAATCTCTTTTCCCCTGCACTGCTCGACTTTCAAGAGGAGATAGACTCACACAACGGTGGCACGTGGGACAGCCCTGTGGGAAAGCATCGTGGGAAAGCCTCGTGGGAAAAGCCTCAAGGGAAAGCCACAGATCCCTTGATCCACGCGAAGGGAAGCGTGACACTGTGCTACAGCTCGGAGAAAAGCGCACGTGAATGCCCCCAAACGAGACGAGGACTGACTTCCCTGGGGAGACTCCAGAGTATTTCAGGATCCATGTCAGCACTGGAGAGGATGCCTCAGGTCCGGCACCGACTCCACACAAGGTCTTAGGCCGGGCATCGACGGGAGAGGAATCCCGAGAGGGCCCCGAGCAACTCGCATGGGGACTGGCCTTTCCTGAGGCCACCAGAGCGGGTCCCTGAGGTCCCCGTCGTAAGGCGAGAGCACCTGCCGCAACTCGAGAAAATTCCAGGAGGTTCTCCCCTCCAGGCGAGATGAGGCCCATTTCCGCTGAGGCATCTCGAGGCTAATGACACCTAGCCTCTGGAACTTCCAAAGGGTCCTTCACACCCTTGCTGCAACTCAAGAAGTTCCCGACATACCCGTCTCCACTCGAGAGGAAGCACGAAAGTCCCGCCACATCCAGAGAAGCCCCATTTCCGTGTCCTAGCTCGAGAGGAGGGATCCAATCGCTGGGTGTACGGGAAAGAATTACCGGCGTTCCTGTCGCATCTCAAGAGGAGGTGCTCTCCACAGGAAAGGCGAGACGAACTCCAGGGTCGTGCCACCATTCCCAGACTCCCCCAGATGTCTCATTTCATTCCAGGGAAAACTGATTTCCCTGCACTGCCTCTACTTTCAAGTCGAGGATCGACTCACGCCACGGTGGCTGTGGGACAGCCCTGTGCGAAAGCCTCGAGGGAAAGCCACAGATCCCTTGATCCACGCGAAGGAAAGCTCGACACTGCTGCTACATTCGGGAGGAAAGCTCATGTGCTGGCCCCCACTCGAGACAAGGACTGACTCCCCTGGGGGACTCCAGAAGTACCCCAAGATTCATGTCAGCACTGGAGAGGAATCCTCAGGTTCCGGCACGGACTCCACACAAGGACTTAGGCCCCAGCATCGACGGAAGAGGAATCCCGAGAGGCCCCCGAGCAACTCGCATGGGGACTGGCCTTTCCTGAGGAAACCAGATCGGGTCCCTAAAGTCCCCTTCGTAAGTCCAGAGCACCTGCCGCAACTGGAGAAAATCCAGGAGGTTTTCCCCTCCAGGCGAGATGAGGCCCATTTCCGCTGAGGTGTCTCGAGGCTAATCACAGCTAACTTCTGGAACTTCCAAAGGGTCATTCACACCCTTGCTGCAACTCAATAAGTTCCCGACATACCCGTCTCCACTTGAGAGGAAGCACGAGAGTCCCGATCACATCCAGAGGAGCCCCGTTTCCGCCTCCTAGCTCTTGAGGAGGGAACCTTTCACTGCGTGTTCGGGAAAAAATTCCGGGCGTTCCCCTCGCATCTCAAGAGGAGGCGCTCTCCACAGGAAAGGCGAGAGGAACTCCAGGGTGGTGCCACGATTCCCAGAGTCCCCCAGATGTCTCAGTCCATTCCAGGGAAACCTGTTTTCCCTGCACTGCCTCGACTTTCAAGCCGAGGATAGACTCACACCACGGTGGCACGTGGGACAGCCCTGTGGGAAAGTCTCGTGGGAAAGCCTCGAGGGAAAGCCACCGATCCCTTGATCCACGCGACGGGAGCATGACACTGCTGCTACAGCTAGGGAGGAAAGCGCAGGTGCATGCCCCCACTCGAGACGATGACTAACTTCCCTGGGGAGACTCCAGAAGTACCCCAAGATCCATGTGAGCACTGGAGAGGAATCCTCAGGTTCCGGCACCGACTCCACACAAGATCTTAGGCCCCCGGCATCGAAGGGAGAGGAATCCCGAGAGGCCCCCGAGCAACTCGCATGGGGACTGGCCTTTCCTGAGGCCACCAGAGCGTGTCCCTGAGGTCCCCGTCGTAAGTCGAGAGCACCTGCCGCAATTCGAGAAAATCCAGGAGGTTCTCCCCTCCAGGCGAGATGAGGCCCATTTCAGCTGAGAGGTCTCGAGGCTAATCACACCTTACCTCTTGAACTTCCTAAGGGTCCTTCACAACCTTGCTGCAACTCAAGTAGTTCCCGACGTACCCGTCTCCACTCGAGAGGAAGCACGAGAGTCCCGCCCACATGCAGAGGAGCCCCGTTTGCGCCTCCTAGCTCGTGAGGAGGGATCCTTTCCCTGCGTGGTTGGGAAAGAATTCCCGGCGATCCCGGCGCATCTCATGAGGAAGCATTCTCCACAGGACAGGCGCGAGGAACTCCAGGGTCGTGCCACCATTCCCAGAGTCCCCCAGATGTCTCAGTCCATTCCAGGGAAACCTGTTTTCCCTGCAGTGCCTCGACTTTCTAGCGGAGGATCGACTCACACCACGGTGGTACGTGGGACAGCCCCTGTGGGAAAGCCTCGTGGGAAGGCCTAGTGGGAAAACTCTAGGGAAAGCCACAGATCCCTTGATCCACGCGAAGGGAAGCGTGACACTGCTGCTACAGCTCGGCAGGAAAGCGCACGTGCATGCCCCCCATCGAGACGAGGAATGACTCCCCTGGGGAGACCCCAGAAGTACCCCAAGGTCCATGTCAGCACTGGAGAGGAATCCTCAGGTTCCGGCACCGACTCCACACAAGGTCTTAGGTACCGACATTGACGGCAGAGGAATCCCGAGAGCCCCGCAAGCAACACTCCTGGGGACTGGCCTTTCCTGAGGCCACCAGAGCGGGTCCCTGAGGTCCCCGTCGTAAGTCGAGAGCACCGGCCGCAACTCGAGAAAATCCAGGAGGTTCTCCCCTCCAGGCGAGAGGAGGCCCATTTCCGCTGAGACCTCTCGAGGCTAATCACACCAAACCTCTGGAACTTCCAAAGGGTCCTTCACACCGTTGCTGCAACTCAAGAAGTTCCCCGACATACCCGTCTCCACTCGAGAGGAAGCACGAGAGACACGCCCACATCCAGAGGAGCCCCGTTTCCGCCTCCTAGCTCGACAGGGGGGATCCTTTCCCTGTGTTGGGGAAAGAATCCCGGCGTTCCCGTCGCATCTCAAGAGGAGGCGCTCTCCACAGGAAAGGCGAGAGGAACTCCAGGGTCGTGCCACCATTCCCAGAGTCCCCCGATTTCTCAGTCCATTCCAGGGAAACCTGTTTTCCCTGCACTGCCTCGACTTTCAAGCCGAGGATCGACTCACACCACGGTGGCACGTGGGACAGCCCTGTGGGAAAGCCTCGAGGGAAAGCCACAGATCCCTTAATCCACGCGAAGGGAAGCGTGACACTGCTGCTACAGTTCGGGAGGAAATCGCACCTATGTCCCCACTCGAGACGAGGACTGACTCCCCTGGGGAGACTCCAGAAGTACCCCAAGATCCACGTCGGCACTGGAGAGGAATCATCAGGTTCCGGCATCGTCTCCACACAAGGTCTTAGGCACCGGCATCGTCGGAGAGGAATCGAGAGGCCCCGAGCAACTCGCATGGGGACTGGCCTT
>NW_017209026.1:0-17977 GCF_001704415.2 Capra hircus | reverse complement strand
TGTGCTGTGTGTCTCCTCTGGGGAGCTGATCACAGGGTGTGACACTTCTGGCAGATGTGAACCTTACAGGATCTCAGGGAGTCATAGATAGCAACTGGCAGCTTGCTCACAGTTTGGTGATGATGCAGTCTCTGGAGCCCGAGGTTGCAGCAACCCCTTTTCCTTCCGGCTCTGGGCTATCTCACAGCTGCCTTCTCTGCTTCCCAGGAGGAAGGACCCTAACTGGCAGCCGGCTTGCTCTCCTTTGTATTTGCTAGGGCACAATCTGGAGAAGGCAATGGCACCCCACTCCAGTACTCTTGCCTGGAGAAGCCCATGGGTGGAGGATCCTGGTGGGCTGCAGTCCATGGGTCGCTAAGAGTTGGACACGACTGAGGCGACTTCCCTTTCACTTTTCACTTTCATGCATTGGAGAAGGAAATGGCAACCCACTTCAGTGTTCTTGCCTGGAGAATCCCAGGGACAGGAGAGCCTGGTGGGCTGCCGTCTGTGGAGTTGCACAGAGTCAGACATGACTGAAGCGACTTAGCAGCAGCAGCAGCAGTAGGCACAATCCATTGTTCTGTGTTCGTGCCAAGGGTCACCATGCAATGTTAATATGTGCCTTTTTCTTCCATTTTTGTCTCTCTGGCGATCCTAGGGTTTGGGTTGCTCTGTCACATTAGCTCCATCAGATTGTTCTCAGGGCATGCAAGCTTGGTCCTGTAAGGACCAACCGACAAAGCTCCGTGCCTTCCTGCCCAACCCATACTCACTGGTCAAGGATGTGAGCATCTGTGCCACTTTGCCCACTGGTAGTTGCGGTTAGGCACGTGTCCTATGTTCCCCCCCCTGCCACCCACCCTGGTTTGTTGCCCTTTAAGCTACCATCTGGGATTCCCTGGTAGCTCAGATGGTAAAGCATCTGCCTACAATGCAGAAGACCGGGGTTCGATCCCTGGGTTGGATGATCCCCTGGAGAATGAAATGGCAACCTACTCCAGTATTCTTGCCAGGAGATTCTCATGGATGGAGGAGCCTGGTGGGCTATAGTTCTTGGGGTCGCAAAGAGGTGGACACGACTGAGCGACTTCACTTTAAGCTTCCAAAGTTCCCCCACAGACACGTCTGTGAGAGGGTTTCCTATTGTGTGGAAGTTTTCCTCCTTCATGACTCCTCCCAAGGATGGGACTCTGTTCTTATATCTTTGTCTCTGTTTCCCTCTTTTATATTTTGTCCTACCTCATTTGGAAGAGATTGGGCTGTTAAATATTTTCAAGTAATATAAAAACCAAAATGAATGAAGAAAAAATCCATGTTGTACAAAATATGAAATATTTTAAAATAAAGACAGGATCTGACCCTGTGTTAGCCCCTGCCAATCCCAACTCTGTGTCTTAAGTCTGCAGGGCCATCCTTATCTTGTCCACTTTAAAAAGCAGAGTGGCAGGTTCCAAGGACTCAGCCACTGCCTCTAAACAGGCCTGTGAACCCAAGAGCTCTAGAAATGTCTCTAGCCTTCTGCCCCAGGGCTCTGCTCCTTGGCTTGTGTTTGATGATCTTCTGTGAAGAATGCCTTTTCCTGCTTTCTCTCCCCTTAGATCTCTCTAGACTTTTCAGATTTCCCCCCTTTTATCCAATTGTCTTTCTCCAGAGTCTGGCCAGGACGGTCCCCACTGGATTGTACCTGAGCGTGTCCTAGCTCCCTTTTGGCTAAATTAGAATCCTTTTCCAGGTGAGAGGAAGGAAGAACCTTTCCCGGGTTTTCCACCTCATGGCTTTCTACTGCCTCCTCTGGGCCTCAGTTACCACTGCAGTTCCACTGCAGGCCTTCCGTTCATTTTTCCCATTAGATTTTTTTTCTAATTAAAAACATAGCATATGCAACTTATAAAAGTTTAAAATCATGCAGAAATATTTCAGCTTTCTTTATCCCTTCAGTTCTTCGGACCCCTTAAAAATTGCTTTAAATATTTGTTACCCATAGCCTGCTAAGATACCTTTATTTTTTATTGCATTTTAAAACTGTGATGGATATTTGGATCTATTCTCATTATGAAAAATCAAAAATATAGAAATATTCAGAATAGGAACTTCTCTGATGGTCCAGTGGTTAAGACTTCCCCTGCCAATGGAGGGTGTGGGTGGGGATCCCTGGCTGGGGAACTAAGATCCTACATGCTGTGGGTCAAAAAAACAAAACAAACAAAACACAACACAACATAAAACAGAAGCAGAATGTATGTAATCAATTCAATAAAGACTTAAAAAATGGTCCACATCAAAAATCTTAAAGAATTATACAGAATAAAAAGGTACAGTCTTGGCTGCTGGGGGAAGGACCTCGGCACCAAAGGGGCCCAGTGGTGCAGACTCCCAGTGAAAGCACGTGGAAGAGTAGGCTGTGAATCTGCAGGCTCAGGTGGAAGCCCAGCCTGTCCCCAGACCTCCCTGGACTGGACTCTGACAGAAAGGGCCTAGTGTGCGTGGTGAGGCCAGGCAGCCTAGGGCCTTTTGCTGTATGCCCAGCTGTTTTTTTTTTTTTTTTCCTCCTGGAGCTCAATCCTGGCCTGGGAGTGCTTCCGGCTTCACATTCCGCACCCTTGGCACTTTGGTCTGAGTGGTCTAATGCTGGCAAGGTCTGAGTGGCCCCAATGTGGAGGTGACACCAGGTCTGTTTTTCCACCTGAAAATGAAAGCCTCTGGAGGGGTATACATTCTCTACCAGATTATGAGATTTGCACACTTTCGGACACTCTACTCCCTTGGTAACAGCAACTTCTTGCCATGAACAGATGACTTTCTACTCCTTGTTAAGACTTTGTTAAGAAGCAGGAATTGCTTGAAGATTCTCTAAACAGACAGTGGTCTAGAAAACGAATAGTGTATATTTTCAGCCAGGTACATTTTTACATTTCTGTTGAGGGCCGTGTCTGCCACTGCATTTGATATCTTAAGAGGGCTTCCACTCCAGAACCCAGATTCACTTCTTTCCCTATGTCCTCACAACACTATGGTTTTGAAAAGCTATCCTTAAACTGCATTTGCTGGTGTTGGCTCAAGTCTAGACCTACGAATATATGGCTCATTTCAGACTTAACAGTTGATAGAACTAGCAAATGAAATTCACTTTTATGATCAGAATGATTCCAAGATATTTATTCTTTTGACACATTACACCTTAGTTCTGCTATGGCTCTTTATAGTCTTTTGGTTTGAGACTTGGAAAAACCTCAAAAAAAGAGAAAATTCCTTATCATGATCCAATAACTACTTATTGAGCACTTGTCCTGTGCAAAGTAACATGCTAGCTCCTGAAAAAAAGGTCACAGTCTTTTCCTTGATGACCCATTCTTTTCCCATTCTAGAGGTGATGACACAAACGTTTCATGGACATCCCTCAAATCTTTTTCTACACATTACATAACTACCAAGTACATGATAGATACAGCCACATAATGAACATAAGTGGGATCATTCTGTGAGTATGGTTTTTCAGAGTTTTAGAAAATTACACAACTACATGTACACTCCTAGTCATAGCAGCATCATTCACAAGAATCAAAAGGTGGAAACAACTCACATACCCATCAACAGATGAATAGATAAATAAACTGTAGTATGTGCATATGGTGAATATTCACCCTTATAAAGGATTTAAATTCTAAGACATGCTATAGCATGAATGGACCTTGAATATAATTATGCTAGGAAAGAAGCCAGTCACAAAAGACCAAATAATATATGATTACACTTACATGAGCTACCCTAAAATAGTCAAATTGATAAAGATAGAAAGTAGAATGATGGTTACCAGGACTGGGCAGAAGGGAGAATGCAAAGTTATTGTTTAGTAGATACCAAGTTACATTTTGGGATGCTAGAAAAATTCCAGAGATGGATGGTGGTGATGGTTTTGAGTGTATTTAATGCCAGTGTGAATGTATTTAATACTACTAAATTATACACCCAAAAGGGTTAAAATGGTAAATTTTAGGTTATGTATATTTTACCACAGTTTAAAAACTGGGGGGAAAAATCACACAACTAGTACCTGAATGATTTCCTTGTAAAAAAGTCAAATGTAAACATTTGCAGTGTAAAAACATGACTAACCCCACTGACCACTTCCCCTCTCCATCCCATTCTGCTCTCTTGAGGTAAATGCTTGCAGATGGTCTGGTGTGTGCTCTGAGTCTTATCTGTGAACTGACATACATTACAGAGCAAAGTTCTGGGTTAAAATCCTGGCTCTACCATTGACCAACTTGGGGACCCTTGGGCAAGTTAGTGTTTCTGTGCTTTAGGTTCTTCACTTGCAAAGGAAGAATGGTAACTGAAGCTTCTGAATGAGGGTCCCAGTGATGATTACATTAGATAATGCACTTAGAACAGTACCTAGCATTTAAGTGGTCAAGAAATGTTAGCTTGCTATTGAATGTAGTGTGTTCATCATTAGAGAATGAGCAAAGTAGGCTGGCAGATAATACCTGTGACATTAAAAGCAGAAAGCAAGGACTGGATGAAATTTGAGGAGGGGGGCCAGAATGGGTAGCAGAAGAACCCAAGAAAGGAAATGAATGGCTGCCAATCAAATCCAGCATCTACCAATGGAACAAAATGTAGAGGAGATACAAGGAATCACAGAGAGAGGTACAGTAATAAAGGAGACTATCATATGCTACTCTCAGTAAATGACAAATCAAATGGACACAAAGTTATTAAGGAGATAGAAGATGTAAATGAAGTAATCGATAGAGTCCATCTTATGGATATACATAGAACTTTGTGCTTCCTCTTATTTTCTCACAAGCATTATGAGTTGTTTTATCTGCTTGGAGTGGGAAATATATTATTTTGGAAAAACACTTCTCCCCACTCCAGCCTGGTTCTGGAAAGGGGGTAGCAGTCATAGAATCCCTCCTAGCTGACAACAACGACAGGCATGTGGCTCAGGCTAGACCAGTAATCCATTTCCTATCTTTGGCCATAGTGGTTGGTTTATAGTTGGCCATGTGACACAGGACAGGTGAACCAGAGGCCTTCAAGTTTTTTCAAACAGTTTGGGCTAAGAAGTTCCTTTAGCACCACTGGTGGTAAACCTGATATTGTAAACCTGAATTCACCATATGGTAAATTCAAGGATATGAATTCAGAGTTGCCTGTACCATGGGACTGTTGGTAGGACTAAGCTAACTAGAAAGAATAAAACTGACATAAAGAGAAACAGAGATGCAAAACAGAGAGAGTTCTCAAAGAAGAGTCACAATTCTGATTGTTTCTGAGGCTGTCTGCATCGCTGCCATTTTGGTGGGTTGATTATATGCATCTGTAAATACTTGAGCCTTGAACAACACAGGCTTGAACTGCATGTGCCCACTTATATGTGGATTCCCCCTCCCCCAATAAATCCCATGATGTGGAGCTGTGGATGTGGTGGGTCAACAATGAAGTTTTCAACTGCAGGGAGAATTTGGGAAAACTCAACAGAGGCCACAGGACTGGAAAACATCAGTTTTCATTGCAGTCCAAAAGAAAGTCAATGCCAAAGAATGCTGAAATTGCCGCACAATTGCACTCATCTCACATGCTAGCAAAGTAATGCTCAAAATTTTCCAAGCCAGGGTTCAACAATACGTGAACTATGAACTTCCAGATGTTTAAGCTGGATTTAGAAAAGGCAGAGGAATTGGAGATCAAATTGCCAATGTCTGTTGGATCATGAAAAAGCGAGAGAGTTCCAGAAAAACATCTACTTTTCCCTTATTGACTAGGTGAAGCCTTTGACTGCGGATCACAACACACTGTGGAAAATTCTTAAAGAGATGGGAATACCAGACCACCTGACTTGCCTCTTGAGAAACCTATATGTAGGTCAAGAAGGAATAGTTAGAACTTGACATGAAACTTTAGACTGTATCCAAATCAGGAAAGGAGTATATCTGGGCTCTATATTGTCAAGCTGCTTATTTAACTTATATGCAGAATACATCATGAGAAATTCTGGACTGGATGAAGCACAAGCTGGAATTAAGATTGCCTGAATTCATGGTATGGTAAATTCAAGGATATGAATTCAGAGTTGCCTGTGCCATGGGACTGTTGGTAGGACTAAGCTAACTAGAAAGAATAAAACTGGCATAAAGAGAAACAGATGTGAGACAGAGAGCTTTCCAAGGAGAGTCACAATTCTGGTTGTTCCCAAGGCCATCTGCATTGCTGCCTTTTTGGTGGTTGATTATATACATCCATATACACTTGAGCTTTGAACAACACAGGCTTGAACTGCATGTGCCTACTTATATGTGTATTTCTTTATCCCAATAAATCCCAGGATGTGGAGCTGTGGATATGGAGGGTCAACAGTGAAGTTTCCAACTGCAGGGAGAATCAAGAATTCCTGCCCCTAACTCCATGTTGTTCAAACATGAACTGCATTCCTTCTCTTGCTGATTGGATTTGGGGCTTATGTCATTTCAGGCACAAGAGTTCTAGTTAATATGAACTGGTGTGGTCTGCGTAAACAATAGGAAAATACCGCAGGATGTTCCTGGGCCATTAATAAAGGAAAGTGGGCAAAGGGAAACCCAACATGCTTGTTCCTAGGACAGCAGCCCCCAGCCACACCTCTGTGGCACAGGGCCTGCTGCTAAGGTATGATGAGGCCAAGGCCAACATTGACCGAGATTTCAAATTGCCTCCTTCTCACATTTGGCAGTGCACCCTGTCATTGCAGGGTTGTGTCGGGAGCTGTGTTAGGCATTACTGACAAAATGGAGGCACTTCCCTAAACCTCCTTTTGTTCTGTAGGCACGGTCCCAGAATGAAGGAGTCAGGCTTTATGATTCTGACTTGTTTTTTCCTTTCCTCGGCTGAGTTGAATGAAGAGAATATTAAGGTGCTTATTGTTTTTGAGAGGAGCATGAGAAGGCATAAAGCCTTCTGCAGCTGTGCTCAAATAATAATTCATAAAGTTAATCATTGACATTTGCAAAAGAGTGTTCCAGGGTGAGCACAGAGGCTGCAGTTTGAGACCATGAGAGGGATTGCTATCTGAAGCCTATTTGTGAGGAAAGTGTTTATGGCAAAAGAGTTTGCTGAATTTAGGGCTTAGGAATAATTAAAATAGTTAGAAGCTAAAGATTTAAGGAATGTTGTAATGTTAGCATATTCTACTATAGCTTATAGAAATTAGGGACTTTAGAGATATTATTAGCTAGAAGCCCTTTCTAAGAAATAGTGAGCTTAGGATACTAGGGACAAACAGGACTTAGAAAGATAAGAAATAAACTGAGGAATGTGGTATGCAGCCCAGACATTAGCATGAGTTACAGTGTATTCACAAAGACACATGAGAAAAAGTAGATAAGAGAATTGCTGAGGCAGAAACTCCTTTTGAGGGGCAACAACGATTTTTGGAGAGAAATAAATCTGGGTCTATGGGAACTAAAAATATCAAACCTCTGACGTAATGCTTTTGTAAAAGTATAAAAGAGAATCATAAGCTCTAAATAAACCAGCAGTCCAGGAAAACTGAGAGGCTGCCTCAGTTTCTCGCCGACACCGCTCAGCCCTTCAGGTTGAATCCCTGGCTACTGGAGCTGGACTCTGGCAGCTTGAGCATTTCCAGTGAGAAGGATGTTCTCAACTTCCCCTCCTAATTCTGCTGTGCTTACCCACAAGATTTCCCTGCCAGTGCAGTGCGTTTATCTTCTCACCTGCACATGCTCACAGCATGTGTGCACATGTGCCCTCAAATGCCTTCACAAACACACATGTCAATATCCATGAGACCTCAGGTGAGATTTCTTAGAAGAAAGCATCTGTAGGACAAAAAATTTTGTTTTGTTGACCTTTACATCGTTGGTGTTTAAATCTCATATGCCTTTTGTGCTCTAGTTATTGCCACATAAACGGCAAGAAGCCGTTTTGATCTCAGCTGCCTGTCCAGTCTCATTTTATTCAGTGTCCGACATTAATGAACTGGCAGTTAATTACTTTCTAGGTCTTGAGCAGCCACTAAAGGAGATCCTGACAGATGAGTATCCACTTCACCATTCTTTGCCTGTTCTGCCCTCGTGTGGGCAAGGGACACAAATGCTTTGGAATTTAAACCGCAAGTTCCATTTGAAAAAAGCTCTAATGGTCAGAGATCTGTTTCCCTCCAGGGGTGAGGGAGAAGTGGGAAAGACACCTAGAGAAAACATGAGTTTTAAATCAAGTAAGACTGACTCCTTTTGCTGAATTGTTACAACTGGTTCAGACTGGAGGATTTGCTCCTCTGACTCCTCAGAGGATTTAGCATTTATTAGCACTACAAGGTACCAGGCAAGGAATTCCTACAGCAGTTCTCCTGGTGGCCTTTGTATAATTATCTTCATCTTACAGATGGTCTATTGAGTCTGGGAATGGCTAAGTAGTGTGCCCACTTTTCCAAAGCCAGGAAGTGGCAGGAGGTTTTGAAAATAAACTGCAAATGTAAATGGGAAATATAAAATGTAACATATCATTAGGACATTGCATGGAAACAATCTAGGTTGTATCTATCTGTCTATATGTTGTTGTTCAGTCATTAAGTCATGTCTGACACTCTGTGACCCCAAGGACTGCAGCACGCCAGGGTTCCATGGCCTTCAGTAACTCTTGGATTTTGCTCAAACTCATGTCCACTGAGTTGGTGATGCCATCCATCCATCTCATCCTCTGTTGCCCCTCTTCACCTCTTGCCCTCAGTCTTTCCTGGCTTCAGGTCATTTTTATGAGTTGGCTCTTCTCATCGCGTAGCCAAAGTATTAGAGCTTCAGCATGAGTCCTTCCAATGAATATTCAGGGTTGATTTCCTTTAGGATTGACTGGTTTGATCTCCTTGCTATCCAAGGGACTCTCAAGAGTCTTCTCCAACACCACAACTCAAATGCATTGATTCTTCTGCACTCAGCCAAGAAATAACATGAATCCTCACAAACCTATTAACCTGAGAATGCCATCATTGCCATTAAATTTCCCAGTGTATCCTTATAGTCCTGCCTCACTGCCCTTAGATACTGACATTTTCTTTATTTCGTTTGGACACACTGCCTGACCAGGGATTGAACCTGCACCCTCCGCAGTGAAAGCACAAAATCCTAACCACTGGACTGCCAAGGAATTCCTGATCCTGACTTTTAGAACATTACTTTGGTTTTCAATGATGCTTTATCCCAGAAATATGTGTCATTAGTTTTGCTTAATTTTAAAGTTTATAAAAATGGGAAAATATTTTACATTTCTTGTAGTTTGCTTTACTCAACTCATAACTGCTTGTGACTTCCATCCATGTTCCTGTGTGCACTTGCAGTTCTTTTCCCCACTAATGTATAGGACTCTATTATATGACTATACCAGAATGGTCTCATTCCCTTCTCCTGGTAATGGACACTTTACTTGTTTCTAGCTTTCCACTATTATATCCAGTGCTGCTGTAAATCCAAGTACCTGCCTCTTGATGCATAGGTTTGAGAGTTTGTCTTGAGAACATACCTGGAAGTGAGTGGCTGCATTATAGGGGATATAGATGTTCGGCTTTTGCATGATAATCTAATATTCTTCCCCAATATATTTGGATCAACTTATAGTCCCACCAGAATGTGTGAGAGTTGCCATTGGCATAAATTCTTGCTATCATTTGAATTTTCCAGAACTTTACATTTTGGCCAAATTAGTGAGTGTAAAAAAAAAAAAAAAAGTGGTATGTGACTGTGATTACTAGGAGTTTGTCAAATTTGTTTTCAGATTCAATGTCCTTATGCCGAGTTACTGAATGGGGCAAAGGGATAGTATTCCAGATGGATGAACCACTTAAAAAAGTTTCTTTGTCCATTTGGGCAACTATAACAAAATACCACAGACCGGGTAATTTACAAACAACAAAAAAATCTCTTCGTCACAATTCTAGATGCTGAAGTCCAAAATTGGAGTGCCAGCCTGATTATGTGAGTGCCCTCTTCCAGCTCACAGACTTCTCCTTGTATCCTCACAGGATGGAATGGACTAGGGCTCCCGGGGGCTTTCTTCTTATAAGGGCACTGATCCCATTCATGAGAGCTCCACCCATATGACCTGGTCATCTCCTAAAGGTCCCATCTTCCATCATATTGGATATTAGGATTTCAACATATGGATTTTGAGGGCACACAAACAGTCAGATCATAGCAGAAAGAGTTCTGAGTCAGGTCAGAAGTTAGTACATTTAAAGAAGGGAAAAAAGTCACCACAGGTGTAATGCAATGAGTTCACTGCTGCCCAGTTAGCTAACCTCTCAGTACCTCATATTTTACCTGACTTGACCTGTGAAACCTGCCAGATTCCACCTGCCAGTGCTGGTCTCTGACCAGCTCTCAATGTTTGCATCATATAATATGGTGAAGTTGTGTTTTAAGTTTAACCAAGTTGATTCACATTGGGTCTTCTGCTTCTTATCTTTTATCAGTTTAACACTTGGATGAACTTCCAGAAGATTATTTCAAAATATCTTTCTTATCATCCCTTCACTGGTTTCATTTCTTTTTTTAGTTTTTTTATTTTTTTTAATTTTAAAATCTTTAATTCTTACATGTGTTCCCAAACATGAACCCCCCTCCCACCTCCCTCCCCATAACATCTCTGTGGGTCATCCCCATGCACCAGCCCCAAGCATGCTGTATCCTGCGTCAGACATAGACTGGCGATTCAATTCTTACATGATAGTATACATGTTAGAATGCCATTCTCCCAAATCATCCCACCCTCTCCCTCTCCCTCTGAGTCCAAAAGTCCGTTATACACATCTGTGTCTTTTTTCCTGTCTTGCATACAGGGTCGTCATTGCCATCTTTCTAAATTCCATATATATGTGTTAGTATACTGTATTGGTGTTTTTCTTTCTGGCTTACTTCACTCTGTATAATCAGCTCCAGTTTCATCCATCTCATCAGAACTGATTCAAATGAATTCTTTTTAACGGCTGAGTAATACTCCATTGTGTATATGTACCACAGCTTTCTTATCCATTCATCTGCTGATGGACATCAAGGTTGTTTCCATGTCCTGGCTATTATAAACAGTGCTGCGATGAACATTGGGGTACATGTGTCTCTTTCAATTCTGGTTTCCTCGGTGTGTATGCCCAGCAGTGGGATTGCTGGGTCATATGGTAGTTCTATTTGCAATTTTTTAAGTAAGCTCCACACTGTTCTCCATAGTGGCTGTACTAGTTTGCATTCCCACCAACAGTGTAGGAGGGTTCCCTTTTCTCCACACCCTCTCCAGCATTTATTGCTTGCAGATTTTTGGATCGCAGACATTCTGACTGGTGTGAAGTGGTACCTCATTGTGGTTTTGATTTGCATTTCTCTAATAATGAGTGATGTTGAGCATCTTTTCATGTGTTTGTTAGCCATCCGTATGTCTTCTTTGGAGAAATGTCTATTTAGTTCTTTGGCCCATTTTTTGATTGGGTCGTTTGTTTTTCTGGAATTGAGCTGCAGAAGTTGCTTGTATATTTTTGAGATTAGTTGTTTGTCAGTTGCTTCATTTGCTATTATTTTCTCCCATTCAGAAGGCTGTCTTTTCACCTTGCTTATATTTTCCTTTGTTGTGCAGAAGCTTTTAATTTTAATTAGATCCCATTTGTTTATTTTTGCTTCTATTTCCAGAATTCTGGGAGGTGGATCATAGAGGATCCTGCTGTGATTTATGTCTGAGAGTGTTTTGCCTGTGTTCTCCTCTAGGAGTTTTATAGTTTCTGGTCTTACATTTAGATCTTTAATCCATTTTGAGTTTATTTTTGTGTGCGGTGTTAGAAAGTGATCTATTTTCATTCTTTTACAAGTGGTTGACCAGTTTTCCCAGTACCACTTGTTAAAGAGATTGTCTTTACTCCATTGTATATTCTTGCCTCCTTTGTCAAAGATAAGGTGTCCATAGGTGTGTGGATTTATCTCTGGGCTTTCTATTTTGTTCCATTGATCTATATGTCTGTCTTTGTGCCAGTACCATACTGTTTTGATGACTGTGGCTTTGTAGTAGAGCCTGAAGTCAGGCAAGTTGGTTCCTCCAGTTCCATTCTTATTTCTCAAGATTGCTTTGGCAATTCGAGGTTTTTTGTATTTCCATACAAATCTTGAAATTATTTGTTTTAGTTCTGTGAAAAATATGGCTGGTAGCTTGATAGGGATTGCATTGAATTTGTAAATTGCTTTGGGTAGTATACTCATTTTCACTATATTGATTCTTCCAATCCATGAACATGGTATATTTCTCCATCTATTAGTGTCCTCTTTGATTTCTTTCATCAGTGTTTTATAGTTTTCTATATATAGGTCTTTAGTTTCTTTAGGTAGATATATTCCTAAGTATTTTATTCTTTTCATTCCAATGGTGAGTGGAATTGTTTCCTTAATTTCTTTTTCTACTTTCTCATTATTCGTGTATAGGAATGCAAGGGATTTCTGTGTGTTGATTTTATATCCTGCAACTTTACTATATTCATTGCTTAGTTCTAGCAATTTTCTGGTGGAGTCTTTAGGGTTTTCTATGTAGAGGATCATGTCATCTGCAAACAGTGAGAGTTTTACTTCTTCTTTTCCAATTTGGATTCCTTTTATTTCTTTTTCTGCTCTGATTGCTGTGGCCAAAACTTCCAAAACTATGTTGAATAGTAGCGGTGAAAGTGGACACCCTTGTCTTGTTCCTGACTTTAGGGGAAATGCTTTCAATTTTTCACCATTGAGGATAATGTTTGCTGTGGGTTTGTCATATATAGCTTTTATTATGTTGAGGTATGTTCCTTCTATTCCTGCTTTCTGGAGAGTTTTTATCATAAATGGATATTGAATTTTGTCAAAGGCCTTCTCTGCATCTATTGAGATAATCATATGGTTTTTATTTTTCAATTTGTTAATGTGGTGAATTACATTGATTGATTTGCGGATATTGAAGAATCCTTGCATCCCTGGGATAAAGCCCACTTGGTCATGGTGTATGATCTTTTTAATGTGTTGTTGGATTCTGATTGCTAGAATTTTGTTGAGGATTTTTGCATCTATGTTCATCAGTGATATTGGCCTGTAGTTTTCTTTTTCTGTGGCATCTTTGTCAGGTTTTGGTATTAGGGTGATGGTGGCCTCATAGAATTAGTTTGGAAGTTTACCTTCCTCTGCAATTTTCTGGAAGAGTTTGAGTAGGATAGGTGTTAGCTCTTCTCGAAATTTTTGGTAGAATTCAGCTGTGAAGCCGTCTGGACCTGGGCTTTTGTTTGCTGGAAGATTTCTGATTAGTTTCAATTTCCGTGCTTGTGATGGGTCTGTTAAGATTTTCCATTTCTTCCTGGTTCAGTTTTGGAAAATTGTACTTTTCTAAGAATTTGTCCATTTCTTCCACGTTGTCCATTTTATTGGCATACAACTGCTGATAGTAGTCTCTTATGATCCTTTGTATTTCTGTGTTGTCTGTTGTGATCTCTCCATTTTCATTTCTAATTTTATTGATTTGATTTTTCTCCCTTTGCTTCTTGATGAGTCTGGCTAATGGTTTGTCAATTTTATTTATCCTTTCAAAGAACCAGCTTTTGGCTTTGTTGATTTTTGCTATGGTCTCTTTTGTTTTTTTTTGCATTTATTTCTGCCCTAATTTTTAAGATTTTTTTCCTTCTACTAACCCTGGGGTTCTCCAATTCTTCCTTTTCTAGTTGCTTTAGTTGTAGAGTTAGGTTATTTATTTGACTTTTTTCTTGTTTCTTGAGGTATGCCTGTATTGCTATGAACTTTCCTCTTAGCACTGCTTTTATAGTGTCCCACAGGTTTTGGGTTGTTGTGTTTTCATTTTCATTCGTTTCTATGCATATTTTGATTTCTTTTTTGATTTCTTCTGTGATTTGTTGGTTATTCAGAAGTGTGTTGTTCAACCTCCATATGTTAGAATTTTTAATAGTTTTTCTCCTGTAATTGAGATCTAATCTTAATGCATTATGGTCAGAAAAGATGCTTGGAATGATTTTGATTTTTTTGAATTTATCAAGTTTAGATTTATGGCCCAGGATGTGATCTATCCTGGAGAAGGTTCCATGAGCACTTGAAAAAAAGGTGAAATTCATTGTTTTGGGGTGAAATGTCCTATAGATATCAATTAGGTCTAACTGATCTAATGTATCATTTAAAGTTTGCGTTTCTTTGTTAATTTTCTGTTTAGTTGATCTGTCCATAGGTGTGAGTGGGGTATTAAAGTCTCCCACTATTATTGTGTTATTGTTGATTTCCCCTTTCATACTTGTTAGCATTTGTCTTACATATTGTGGTGCTCCTATATTGGGTGCATATATATTTATAATTGTTATATCTTCTTCTTGGATTGTTCCTTTGATCATTATGTAGTGGCCTTCTTTGTCTCTTTTCACAGCCTTTGTTTTAAAGTCTATTTTATCGGATATGAGTATTGCCACTCCTGCTTTCTTTTGGTCTCTATTTGTGTGGTATATCTTTTTCCAGCCCTTCACTTTCAGTCTGTATGTGTCCCTTGTTTTGAGGTGGGTCTCTTGTAAGCAGCATATAGAGGGGTCTTGTTTTTGTATCCATTTGGCCAGTCTTTGTCTTTTAGTTGGGGCGTTCAACCCATTTACGTTTAAGGTAATTATTGATAAGTATGATCCCATTACCATTTACTTTATTGTTTTGGGTTCGAGTTTATACACCCTTTTCGTGTTTCCTGTCTAGAGAATATCCTTTAGAATTTGTTGGAGAGCTGGTTTGGTGGTGCTGAATTCTCTCAGCTTTTGCTTGTCTGTAAAGCTTTTGATTTCTCCTTCATATTTGAATGAGATCCTTGCTGGGTACAGTAATCTGGGCTGTAGGTTATTGTCTTTCATCACTTTAAGTATGTCTTGCCATTTCCTCCTGGCCTGAAGAGTTTCTATTGAAAGATCAGCTGTTATCCTTATGGGAATCCCCTTGTGTGTTATTTGTTGTTTTTCCCTTGCTGCTTTTAATATTTGTTCTTTGTGTTGGATCTTTGTTAATTTGATTAATATGTCTTGGGATGTTTCACCTTGGGTTTATCCTATTTGGAACTCTCAGTGTTTCTTGGACTTGGGTGATTATTTCCTTCCCCATTTTAGGGAAGTTTTCAACTGTTATCTCCTCAAGGATTTTCTCATGATCTTTCTTTCTGTCTTCTTCTTCTGGGACTCCTATAATTCCAATGTTGGAGCATTTCATATTGTCCTGGAGGTCTCTGAGATTGTCCTCATTTCTTTTAATTCGTTTTTCTTGTTTCCTCTCTGATTCATTTATTTCTACCATTCTATCTTCTATTTCACTAATCCTATCTTCTGCCTCCATTATTCTACTATTTGTTGCCTCCAGAGTGTTTCTGATCTCATTTATTGCGTTATTCATTATATTTTGACTCTTTTTTATTTCTTCTAGGTCCTTGTTAAACCTTTCTTGCATCTTCTCAATCCTTGTCTCTAGGCTATTTATCTGTGATTCCATTTTGATTTCAAGATTTTGGATCATTTTCACTATCAATATTCGGAATTCCTTCTCAGGTAGATTCCCTACTTCTTCCTCTTTTGTTTGGTTTGGTGGGCAACTCTCCTGTTCCTTTACCTGCTGAGTATTCCTCTGTCTCTTCATCTTGGTTATATTGCTGCGTTTGGGGTAGCCTTTTTATATTCTGGTAATTTGTGGAGTTCTCTTTATTATGGAGCTTCCTCACTGTGGGTGGGGTTCTATCAATGGCTTGTCAAGGTTTCCTGGTTAGGGAGGCTTGTGTTCTAGTTCTGGTGGGTGGAGCTGGGTTTCTTCTCTCTGGAGTGCAGTGGAGTGACCAGTAATGGGTTATGAGACATCAAAGGTTTTGGAATAATTTTGAGCTGCCTGTATATTGAAGCTCAGGGGAATGTTCCTGTGTTGCTGGAGAATTTGAGTGGTATGTCTTGTTTTGGAACTTGTTGGCCCTTGGGTGGAGCTTGGTTTCAGTGTAGGTATGAAGGCATTTGATGAGCTCCTATTGCTTAATGTTCCCTGAATTCCAGAGTTCTCTAATGTTTTCAGGCTTTGTATTTAAGCCTCCTGCTTCTGGTTTTCAGTTTTATTTTTACAGTAGCCTCTAGACTTCTTCATCTATACAGCACCGATGATAAAACATCTAGGTTAAAGATGAAAAGTTTCTCCACATTGAGGGACACTCAGAGAGGTTCACTGAGTTACAAGGAGAAGAGAAGATGGAGGGGGTAGTTAGAGGTAACTGGAATGAGATGTGGTGAGATCAAAAGAGGAGAGAGCAAGCTAGCCAGTAGTCACTTCCTTATGTGCGCTCTATAGTCTGGACCACTCAGAGGTATTTACAGAGTTATATGGGGAAGAGGAGAGGGAGGAAGTAGACAGAAGTGACCAGGAGGATAAGAGAGAGGAATGAGAAGGAGAGAGACAAATCCTGCCAGTAACCAGTTCCTTAGGTGTTCTCCACCGTCTGGAACACACAGCGATTCACAGAGTTGGATAGAGAAGATATGGGGGAGAAAAGAGACAGAGGCCACCTGGTGGAGAAAAAGGAGAGTCCAAAGGAGGAGAGAGTGGTCAAGCCAGTAATCTCGCTCTCAGGTAAACTTGGGTAGTGAAGTTTGGGTTTTTTAAATGTACAAAATTGACAACAAAAACCTAAGAGCAAAGATTAAAAATCTAGAGTAGAGGTTGGATTTTCAAAGATACAATATTAAAGAAAAGCAGAAGGAAAAAGGAAGAAAGAAGAAAAAAGAATTATTAAAAAACAAACAAACAAAAAAAAAACAAAAAAAACAAAAAACCACCAACAACCATCCAAAGACTATATATGGTGTTTGCCTTAAAAAAAAAAAGTCTTTTTTTTAAAATAGTAATAGTAAGTTATAGAAATAAAAATTAGAGGAGAAAATAGAAGACAACAATTTTAAAAAAGTTAGAAACGAAACAAAACAAAACAAAACAAAACAAAAAGGAATGATTTTAAAAATAGTAAAAGTATATCTCGCCCTTCTCTGATGTTTTGGGCCGTGTGGGATCACTTCCAAGGTGGTTCCTTCTGTTTAACTTCTTCTGTTTGCTGGTTTTTTAGGCTCACTAGTTCAGTCGCGCCTGTGGGGAGGGGGGATGCTGCAAACAAATAGCACTGTCGTGTGCACACAGTGTCTCAGCCCTGCTTGACCTGCCCCTTCTCGCGGCGCACAAACTGCTCCCGGCTCTATGATGCTCAGCCGGGAACCGTCTGGGGCCGGCCCTAGGCTGCATGCACTTCCCCGGTCCAAGCCGCTCAGGTTCGGGGCTCAGGCAGCCCTCAGAGGCACAAATTTGGCTGGGACTGCGCTTTGTGCCCTTCCCAGGTCCGAGTAGCTCAGGATTTTGGTGAGTGCGATCGCCGCGGCTTGTCACCTTTTCTGCCGCTGCTGCTCAGCTTTCTGGGTGGACCACTGGCGCACCCTGTGAGGCAGATTGTGACTGTCCAGCACCCCCAGAAGTCTTAGCAAAGAAGCCTGCTTGCAGTTTAGGTAAGTAAAAGTCTCTCCGGGTCTGCAATTGCCCCTTTCCAGTCCTTATGGCTCTGGCTGCCTGTCCCCCGGCGGGGGATGGTCTGCAGCCGGCTTTTTCCGTTCCGTCCTTTGTTCTGTGCTCGTCCTGGCGGTGTCTTATGTTCGAGCTTTTCACGTGGTAGCTATCCCACAGTCTGGTTTGCTAGCCCAAGTTAGATCATTCTGGTTGCGCGTGGGGCGTTCCTGCACTGCACGGGCTTCCCTTCCTGGGACGGAGCTCCCTCCCCACCTCCTTTGTCTCCTTTTTCGTCTTTTACATTTTTTTCCTACCTGTTTTTGGAAGACAATGGTCTGCTTTTCTGGTTGCCTGATGTCCTCTGCCAGCCTACAGAAGTTGTTTTGTGGAGTTTGCTCGGCGTTGAAATGTTCTTTTGAGGAATTTGTGAGGGAGAAAGCGGTGCTTCCCTCCTATTCCTTCCG
>NW_017209025.1:0-3583 GCF_001704415.2 Capra hircus | reverse complement strand
GAGACGGTATGTCGGGGGAACTTCTTGAGTGCAGCAAGGGTGTGAAGGACCCTTTGGAAGTTCCAGATGTTAGATGTGATTAGCCTCCAGACGCCTCAGCGGAAATGGGCCTCATCTCGCCTGGAGGGTAGAACCTCCTGCATTTTCTCGAGTTGCGGCAGGTGCTCTCGACTTACGACAGGGACCTCAGGGACCCGCTCTGGTGGCCTCAGGAAAGGCCAGTCCGCATGGGGAGTTACTCGGGGGCCTCTCGGGATTCCTCTCCCGGTGATGCCCGGGCCTAAGATCTTGTGTGGAGTCAGTGCCGGAACCTGAGGATTCCTCTCCAGTGCTGACATGGATCTTGGGTACTTCTGGAGTCTCCCAGGGGAGTCAGTCCTCCTCTTGAGTGAGGGCATGCACGTGCGATTTCCTCCTGAGCTGTAGCAGCAGTGT
This sequence comes from Capra hircus, assembly GCF_001704415.2. Classification (NCBI taxonomy): domain Eukaryota; kingdom Metazoa; phylum Chordata; class Mammalia; order Artiodactyla; family Bovidae; genus Capra; species Capra hircus. The sequence continues at coordinate 3,148 of NW_017209025.1, read as the reverse complement.
CTCACTTTCCTTCGCGTGCATCAAGGGATCTGTGGCTTTCCCTCGAGGCTATCCCAGGAGGCTTTCCGATGAGGCTTTCCCACAGGGCTGTCCCACGTGCCACCATTTTGTGAGTCGATCCTCGGCTTGAAATTCGACGCAGTGCAGGGAAAACAGTTTCCGTGGAATGGACTGAGATATCTGGGGGACTCTGGAATGGTGGCACGACCCTGGAGTTCCTCTCGCCTTTCCTGTGGAGAGCGCCTCTCTTGAGATGCGACGGGGAACGCGGGAATTCTTTCCCCACCACGCACGGAAAGGATCCCTCCTCTCGAGCTAGGAGCGGAAACGGGTCTCCTCTGGATGTGGGCGGGAATCTCGTGCTTGCTCTCGAGTGGAGACGGGTATGTCGGGGAACTTCTTGAGTTGCAGCAAATGGTGTGAAGGACCCTTTGGAAGTTCCAGAGGTTAGATGTGATTAGCCTCCAGACGCCTCAGCGGAAATGGGCCTCATCTCGCCTGGAGGGTAGAACCTCCTGCATTTTCTCGAGTTGTGGCAGGTGCTCTCGACTTACAACAGGGACCTCAGGGACCCGCTCTGGTAGCCACAGGAAAGGCCAGTCCCCATGCGAGTTGCTCGGGGTCCTCTCAGGATTCCTCTTCCGTCGATGCCGGGGCTAAGACCTTGGGTGGAGTCGGTGCCGGAACCTGAGCTTTGCTCTCCAGTGCTGACATGGATCCTGGGGTACTTCTGGAGTCTCCCCAGGGGAGTCAGTCCTCGTCTCGAGTGGGGGTATGCACGTGTGATTTCCTCCCGAGCTGTAGCAGCAGTGTCGCGCTTCCCTTCTTGTGGATCATGGGATCTGTGGCTTTCCCTCGAGGCTTTCCCTCGAGGCTTTCCCACGAGGCTTTCCCACAGGGCTGTCCCACGTGCCACCGTGGTGTGAGTCGATCCTCGGCTTGAAAGTCGAGGCAGTGCAGGGAAAACAGGTTTCCCTGGAATGGACTGAGAAATCTGGGGTCTCTGGGAATGGTTTCACGACCCTGGAGTTCCTCTCGCTTTTCCTGTGGAGAGCGCCTCCTCTTGAGATGCGACGGGAACACTGGGAATTCTTTCCCGACCACGCAGGGAAAGGATCGCTCCTCTCGAGCTAGGAGGCGGAAACGGGGCTCCTCTGGATGTGAGCGGGACTCTCGTGCTTCCTCTCGAGTGGATACGGGTATGTCGGGGAACTTCTTGAGTTGCAGCAAGGGTGTGAAGGACCCTTTGGAAGTTCCAGAGGTTAGGTATGATTTGCCTTGAGAAGCCTCAGGGCAAATGGCCCTCATCTCGCCTGGAGGGGAGAACCTCCTGGATTTTCTCGAGTTGCGGCAGGTGCTCTCGACTTACGACCGGGACCTCAGGGACCGCTCTGGTGGCCTCAGGAAAGGCCAGTCCCCATGCGAGTTGCTGGGTGCCTCTCGGGAATCCTCTCCCTTCGATGCCGGGGCCTAAGACCTTTCGTGGAGTCGGTGCCGGAACCTGAGGATTCCTCTATAGTGCTGACATGGATCTTGGGGTACTTCATGGAGTCTCCCCAGGAGAGTCAGTCCTCGTCTCGGATGGGGGCCTGCACGTGTGCTTTCCTCCCGAGCTGTAGCAGCAGTGTCATGCGCTTCCCTTCGCGTGGATCAAGGGATCTGTGGCTTTCCCTCCAGGCTTTCCCACGAGGCTTTCCCACGAGGCTTTCCCACTCGGGCTGTCCCACATGCCACCGTGGTGTGAGTCGATCCTTGGCTTGAAAGTCGAGGCCAGTGCAGGGAAAACAGGTTTCCCTGGAATGGACTGAGACATATGGGGGTATCTGGGAATGGTGGCACGACCCTGGAGTTCCTCTCGCCTTTCCTGTGGAGAGCGCCTCCTCTTGAGATGCGACGGGAACGCCAGGAATTCTTTTCCCACCATGCAGGGAAAGGATCCCTCCTCTCGAGCAAGGATGCGGAAACGGGTCTCCTCTGGATGTGGGCGGGACTCTCGTGCTTCTTCTCGAGTGGAGACAGGTATGTCGGGGAACTTCTTGAGTTGCAGCAAGGGTGTGAAGGACCCTTTGGAAGTTCCAGATGTTAGATGTGATTAGCCTCCAGACGCCTCAGCGGAAATGGCCTCATCTCGCCTGGAGGGTAGAACCTCCTGCATTTTCTCGAGTTGCGGCAGGTGCTCTCGACTTACGACAGGGACCTCAGGGACCCGCTCTGGTGGCCTCAGGAAAGGCCAGTCCGCATGGAGTTACTCGGGGGCTCTCTCGGGATTCCTCTCCCGGTGATGCCGGGGCCTAAGATCTTGTGTGGAGTCAGTGCCGGAACCTGAGGATTCCTCTCCAGTGCTGACATGGATCTTGGGGTACTTCTGGAGTCTCCCCAGGGGAGTCAGTCCTCCTCTTTGAGTGAGGGCATGCACGTGCGATTTCCTCCTGAGCTGTAGCAGCAGTGTCTCACTTTCCTTCGCGTGCATCAAGGGATCTGTGGCTTTCCCTCGAGGCTATCCCAGGAGGCTTTCCGATGAGGCTTTCCCACAGGGCTGTCCCACGTGCCACCATTTTGTGAGTCGATCCTCGGCTTGAAATTCGACGCAGTGCAGGGAAAACAGTTTTCCGTGGAATGGACTGAGATATCTGGGGGGACTCTGGGAATGGTGGCACGACCCTGGAGTTCCTCTCGCCTTTCCTGTGGAGAGCGCCTCCTCTTGAGATGCGACGGGAACGCGGGGAATTCTTTCCCCACCACGCACGGAAAGGATCCCTCCTCTCGAGCTAGGAGTCGGAAACGGGTCTCCTCTGGATGTGGGCGGGAATCTCGTGCTTGCTCTCGAGTGGAGACGGGTATGTCGGGGAACTTCTTGAGTTGCAGCAATGGTGTGAAGGACCCTTTGGAAGTTCCAGAGGTTAGATGTGATTAGCCTCCAGACGCCTCAGCGGAAATGGGCCTCATCTCGCCTGGAGGGTAGAACCTCCTGCATTTTCTCGAGTTGTGGCAGGTGCTCTCGACTTACAACAGGGACCTCAGGACCCGCTCTGGTGGCCTCAGGAAAGGCCAGTCCCCATGCGAGTTGCTCGGGGGGGTCCTCTCAGGATTCCTCTTCCGTCGATGCCGGGGCCTAAGACCTTGGGTGGAGTCGGTGCCGGAACCTGAG
>NW_017209024.1:0-3584 GCF_001704415.2 Capra hircus | reverse complement strand
GCTGTAGCAGCAGTGTCACGCTTCCCTTCGCGTGGATCAAGGCATCAGGGGCTTTCCCTTGAGGCTTTCCCACAGGACTGTCCCCACGGAACCGTGGTGTGAGTCGATCCTCGGCTTCAAAGTCGAGCAGGGAAAACAGGTTTCCCTGGAATGGACTGAGACATCTGGGGGACTCTGCGAATGTGGCACGACCCTGGAGTTCCTCTCGCCTTTCCTGTGGAGAGCGCCTCCTCTTGAGATGCGACGGAACGCCGGGAATTCTTTCCCGACAGCAGGGAAAGGATCCTCTCGAGCTAGTAGGCGGAAACGGGGCTCCTCTGGATGTGGGCGGGACTCTCGTGCTTCCTCTCGAGGGAGACGGTATGTCGGGAACTTCTTGAGTTGCAGCAAGGGTGTGAAGGACCTTTGGAAGTTCCAGAGCTTAGGTGTGATTAGCCTCGAGACGCTCAGCGAAATGGGCCTCATCTCACCTGGAGGGGAGAACCTCCTGAATTTTCTCAAGTTGCGGCAGGTGCTCTCGACTTACGAAGGGGACCTGATGGACCCGCGCTGGTGGCCTCATGAAAGCCAGTCCCCATGGGAGTTGCTCGGGGGCCTCTCGGGATTCCTCTTCCCTCGATGCCGGGCCTAAGATCTTGTGTGGAGTCGGTGCTGGAACCTGAGGATTCCTCTCCAGTGCTGACATGGATCTTGGGGTACTTCTGGAGTCTCCCAGGGGAGTCAGTCCTCGTCTCGAGTGGGGGCATGCACGTGCGCTCCCGAGCTGTAGCAGGAGTGTCACGCTTCCCTTCTTGTGGATCAAGGGTTCAGGGGTTTACCTCGAGGCTTTCCCATGAGGCTTTCCCACGAGGCTTTCCCACAGGGCTGTCTCACGTGCCACCGTTGTATGAGTCGATCCTCGGCTTGAAAGTCGAGGCAGTGCAGGGAAAACTGGTTTCCCTGGCTTGGGCTGAGCATCTGGGGGACTCTGGAATGGTGGCACGACCCTGGAGTTCCTCGCCTTTCCTGTGGAGAGCGCCTCCTCTTGAGATGCGACGGGAACGCCAGGAATACTTACCCGACCACCTAGGGAAAGGATCCCTCCTCTGGAACTATGAGGCGGAAACGGGGCTCCTCTGGATGTGCGGGACTCTCGTGCTTCCTCTCGAGGGGAAACGGGTATGTCGAGGAACTTCTTGAGTTGCAGCAAGGGTGTGAAAGACGCTTTGGAAGTTCCAGAGGTTAGGTGTGATTAGTCTCGAGACGCCTCAGCACAAATGGGCCTCATGTCGCCTGAAGGGGAGAACCTCCTGAATTTTCTCGAGTTGCGGCAGGTGCTGTGGACTTAAGACGGGTCCTCAGGGACCCGCTCTGGTGGCCTCAGGAAAGGCCAGTCACCATGCGAGTTGCTCGGGGCCCTCTCGGGATTCCTCTCCCGTCGATGCTGGCGCCTTATACCTTGTATGGAGTCGGTGCCGGAACTGAGAAAACCTCTCCAGTGCTTACATGGACCTTGGGGTACTTCTGGAGTCTCCCAGGTGAGTCAGTCCTCGTCTCTAGTGGATGCATGCACGTGCAATTTCCTCCAGAGCTGTACATCAGTGTCACGCTTCCCTTCGCGTGGATCCAGGAATCTGTGGCTTTCCGTGGAGGCTTTCTCACGAGGCTTTGCCACGAGGCTTTCCCACGACGACCCACTGGGATGTCCCACGTGCCACCGTGTTGTGAGTCGTCCTTGGCTTGAAAGTCGAGGCAGTGCTGGGAAACTGGTTTCCCTGTTATGGACTGAGCATCTGGGGGGACTCTGGAATGGTGGCACGACCCTGGAGTTCCTCTCGCCTTTCCTGTGGAGAGCGCCTCCTCTTGAGATGCGACGGAACGCCGGGAATTCTTTCCCGACCACGCAGGGAAAGGATCCCTCCTCTCGAGCTAGGAGGCAGAAACGGGTCTCCTCTGGATGTGGGCGGGACTCTCGTGCTTCCTTTCGAGTGGAGCCGGGTAAGTCAGGGAACTTCTTGAGTTGCAGCAAGGGTGTGAAGGACCCTTTGGAAGTTCCAGAGGTTAGCTGTGATTAGCCTCGAGAAGCCTCAGCGGAAATGGTCCTCATCTCGCCTGGAGGGGAGAACCTCCTGGATTTTCTCGAGTTGCGGCAGGTGCTCTCCACTTACGACGGGGACCTCAGGGACCCGCTCTGGTGGCCTCAGGAAAGGCCAGTCACCATGCGAGTTGCTCGGGGCCTCTCGGATTCCTCTCCCTCGATGCCGGGGCCTAAGACCTTGAGTGGAGTCGGTGCCGAAACCTGTGGATTCCTCTCCAGTGCTGACATGGATCTTGGGGTACTTCTGGAGTCTCCCCAGGAGAGTCAGTCCTCGTCTCGAGTGGGGCATGCACATGCTCTTTCCTCCGAGCTGTAGCAGCAGTGTCACGCTTCCCTTCGCGTGGATCAAGGCATCAGGGCTTTCCCTCGAGGCTTTCCCACGAGGCTTTCCAGGAGGCTTTCCCGCAGGACTGTCCCACGTGCCACCGTGGTGTGAGTCGATCCTCGGCTTGAAAGTCGAGGCAGTCCAGGGAAAACAGGTTTCCCTGGAATGGACTGAGAAATCTGGGGGACTCTGGCGAATGTGGCACCGACTGGAGTTCCTCTCGCCTTTCCTGTGGAGAGCGCCTCCTCTTGACTTGCGACGGGAATGCCGGGAATTCTTTCCCAACCACGCAGGGAAAGGATCCCCTCCTCTCGAGCTAGGGGAAACGGGGCTCCTCTGGATGTGGGCGGGACTCTCGTGCTTCCTCTCGAGTGGAGACGGGTATGTCGGGGAACTTCTTGAGTTGCAGCAAGGGTGTGAAGGACCCTTTGAAGTTCCAGAGGTTAGATGTGATTAGCCTCCAGACGCTCAGCAGAAATGGGCCTCATCTCGCCTGGAGGGGCGAACCTCCTGGATTTTCTCGAGTTGCGGCAGGTGCTCTCGTCTACGACAGGGACGTCAGAACCCGCTCTGGTGGCCTCAGGAAAGGCCAGTCCCATGCGAGTTGCTCGGGGGCCTCTCGGGATTCCTCTCGTAGATGCTGGGGCCCAAGACCTTGTGTGGAGACGGTGCCGGAACCTGAGTATTCCTCTCCAGTGCTGGCATGGATCTTGGGGTACTTCTGGAGTCTCCCAGGGAGTCAGTCCTCGTCTCGAGTGAGGCATGCACGTGCCCTCTCTTTCCGAGCTGTAGCTGCAGTGTCACGCTTCCCCTCGCGTGGATCAAGGGACCTGTGGCTTTCCCTCGAGGCTTTCCCACGGTTCCCACAGGACTATCCAACGTGCCCGTGGTGTGAGTCGATCCTCGCTTGAAAGTCGAGGCAGTGGAGGGAAAAAGATTTCCCTGGAATGGACTGAGACATCTGGGGGACTCTGGGAATGGTGCACGACCCTGGAGTTCCTCTCGCCTTTCCTGTGGAGAGCGCCTCTTCTTGAGATGCGACGGTAATGCAGGGAATTCTTTCCCCACCACGCAGGGAAAGGATCCTCCACTCGAGCTAGAGGGGGAAACGGGGCTCCTCTGGATGTGGGCGGGACTCTCGTGCTTCCTCTCGAGTGGAGACGGGTATGTCGGGGAACTTCT
>NW_017209023.1:0-3585 GCF_001704415.2 Capra hircus | reverse complement strand
GCCCATTTCCGCTGAGGCATCTCGAGGCTAACACATCTAACACCTGGAACTTCCAAAGGGTCCTTCACACCCTTGCTGCAACTCAAGAAGTTCCCCGACATACCCGTCTCCACTCGAGAGAAGCACCAGAGTCCCGCCCACATCGCAGAGGAGCCCCGTTTATGCCTCGGACCTCGAGATGACGGATCTTTTCCCTGCTTGGTCGGGAAAGAATTCCCGGCGTTCCCGTCCCATCTCAAGAGGAGGCGCTCTCCACAGGAAAGGCGAGCGGAACTCCAGGGTCGTACCCCATTCCAAGAGTCCCCCAGATGTCTCAGTCCATTCCAGGGAAACGTGTTTTCCCTGCACAGCCTCGACTTTCAAGCCGAGGATCGACTAACACCACGGTGGCATGTAGTACAGCCCTTTGGGAAAGCCTCGTGGGAACGCCTCGTGTGAAAGCCTCGTGGGAAAGCCTCGAGGGAAAGCCACAGATCCCTTGATCCACGCGAAGGGAAGCGTAACACTGCTGCTACAGCTCGGGAGGAAAGCGCATGTGCATGCCCCCACTCAAGACGAGGACTGACTCCACTGGAGAGACTCCAGAAGTACCCCAAAATCCATGTCAGCACTGGAGAGGAATGCTCAAGTTCCGCACCGACTCCACACAAAGGTCTTAGGCCCAGCATCGACGGGAGAGGAATCCCGAGAGGCCCCCGAGCAACTCGCATGGGGACTGGCCATTCCTGAGGCCACCAGAGCGGGTCCCCTGAGGTCCCCATCGTAAGTCGAGAGCACCTGCCATAAATCGAGAAAATCCAGGAGTTTCTCCCCTCCAGGCGAGATGAGGCCCATTTCCGCTGAGGTGTCTCGAGGCTAAACACATCTAACACCTGGAACTTCCAAAGGGTCCTTCACACCCTTGCTGCAAATCAAGAAGTTCCCCGACATACTCATCTCCACTCGAGAGGAAGCACGAGAGTCCCGCCCACATCCAGAGGAACCCGTTTCCCCTCCTAGCTCGAGAGGAGGGTTCCTTTCCCTGCGTGGTCGGGAAAGAATTCCAGGCGTTTCCGTCGCATCTCAAGAGGAGGTGCTCTCCACAGGAAAGGCAGAGGACTCCAGGGTCGTGCCACCATTCCGAGTCCCCCAGATGTCTCAGTCCATTCCAGGGAAACCTGTTTTCCCTGCACTGCCTCGACTTTCAAGCCGAGGATCGACTCACACCACGGTGGCACGTGGGGACAGCCCTGTGGGAAAGCCTCGTGGGAAAGCCTCGGGAAAGCCACAGATCCCTTGATCCACGCGAAGGGAAGCGCGTCACTGCTGCTACAGCTCGGGAGGAAAGCGCACGTGCATGCCCACTCGACACGAGGACTGACTCCCCTGGGGAGACTCCAGAAGTACCCAAGATCCATGTCAGCACTGGAGAGGAATCCTCAGGTTCCGGAACCCACTCCACACAAGATCTTAGGCCCCGGCATCGACGGGAGAGGAATCCCGAGAGGCCCGCGAGCAACTCGGATGGGGACTGGCCTTTCCTGAGGCCAGCAGAGCGGGTCCCTGAGGTCCCCGTCGTAGGTCGAGAGCACCTGCCGAAACTCGACAAAATCCAGGAGGTTCTCCCCTCCAGGCGAGATGAGGCCCATTTCGCTGAGGCATCTCGAGGCTAAACACATCTAACACCTGGAACTTCCAAAGGGTCCTTCACACCCTTGCTGCAACTCAAGAAGTTCCCCGACATACCCGTCTCCACTCGAGAGGAAGCACCAGAGTCCCGCCCACATCGAGAGGAGCCCCGTTTATGCCTCGGACCTCGAGATGACGGATCCTTTCCCTGCTTGGTCGGGAAAGAATTCCCGGCGTTCCCGTCCCATCTCAAGAGGAGGCGCTCTCCACAGGAAAGGCGAGCGGAACTCCGTCGTACCACCATTCCAAGAGTCCCCAGATGTCTCAGTCCATTCCAGAGGAACATGTTTTCCCTGCACTGCCTCGACTTTCAAGCCGAGGATCGACTCACACCCTGGTGGCAGGTGGGACAGCCCTGTGGGAAAGACTCTTGGGAAAGCCTTGAAGGAAAGACTTGAGTGAAAGCTACAGATCCCTTGACCACGCGTTAGGAAGCGTGACACTGCTGCTACAGCTCGGGAGGAAAGCGCACGTGCATGCCCACACTCGAGACGAGGACTGACTCCCCTGGGGAGACTCCAGAAGTACCCCAAGAACCATGTCAGCACTGGAAGAGGAATCCTCAGGATCCGGCCTCGACTCCACACAAGGTCTTAGGCCCCGGCATCGACCCAAGAGGAATCCGAGAGTCCCCTGGCAACTTGCATGGGGACTGGCCTTTCCTGAGGCCACGAGACCGGGTCCCTGAGGTCCCCGTCGTAATTCGAGAGCACCTGCCGTAACTCGAGAAAATCCAGGAGGTTCCCCTACAGCAAAATGAGGCCTATTTCACTGACGCATCTAGAGGCTAAGCACACCTAACCTCTGGAACTTCCAATGGTTCCTTCACACACTTGCTGCAACTCAAGAGCTTTCCCGACACACCCGTCTACACTCAAAGGAAAAAAACGAGGGTCCCGCCCACATCCAGAGAAGCCCCGATCCCCCTCGAGGCTCCAAAGGAGAGATCTTTTAAATGCTTGCATTTCCCGAGTCGAAGACCTTGTGTTGAGTTGGGACCGGAAACTGAGGATTCCTCTCCAGTGCTGACGTGGATTTTTGGGGTACTTCTGGACTCTCCCAGGGGAGTCAGTCCTCGTCTCGAGTGGGGAAATGCACGTGGGCTTTCCTCCCTAAAGGTGGCAGCAGTGTCATGCTACCCGACGGGTGGATCAAGGGATGTGTGGCTTTCCCTGTAGGATTTCCCATGAGGCTTTCCCACGAGGCTAACACACAGGGCTGTCCCACGTGCCACCGTGGTGTGAGTCGATCCTCGGCGTGACAGTCAAGGCAGTGCAGGTAAAAGAGTTTCCTTTGGAATGGACTCAGTCCTCTGGGGGACTCTTGGATTGGTGGCACGACCCTGGAGTTCCTCTCGCCTTCCTGTGGAGAGCGCTTCCTCTTGAGATGCGACGGGAATGCCGGGAATTCTTTCCAGACCACGCAGGGAAAGGATCCCTCATCTGGAGCTACAAGGAGGAAAAGGGCCTCCTCTGGATGTGCAAGGGACGCTCGTGCTTCCTCTCGAGTGGAGACGGGTAAGTCGGGGAACTTCTTGAGTTGCAGCAAGGGTGTGAAGGACCCTTTGGAAGTTCCAGAGGTTTGGTGTGATTAGCCTCGAGACGCCTCAGCGGAAATGGCCTCATCTCGCCTGAGGGGAGAACCTCCTGGAATTTCTCGAGTTGCGGCAGGTGCTCTCGACTTACGACGGGACCTCAGGGACCGCTCTGGTGGCCTCAGGAAAGGCCAGTCCCCATGCGAGTTGCTCGGGGGCCTCTCGGATTTCTCTCCGTCGGTGCCAGGGCCTAAACCTTCTGTTGAATTGGTGCCGGAACTTGAGGATTCCTGTTCTGTGCTGACATGGATCTTGGGGCACTTCTGGAGTCTCCCCAGGGGAGTCAGTCCTCGTCTCGTGTGGGGGCATGCACGTGCGTTTCC
>NW_017209022.1:0-3585 GCF_001704415.2 Capra hircus | reverse complement strand
TCAGTCCTCGTCTCGAGTGGGGGGATGTACGTGCACTTTCCTACCGAGCTGTAGCAGTAGTGTCGCACTTCCTTTCGCGTGGATCAAGGGGATTTGTGGCTTTCCATCGAGGCTTTCCCACGAGGCTTTCCCACAGCGCTGTCCCACGTGCCACCGTGGTGTGAGTCCAACTCGGCTAGAAAGTCGAGACAGTGCAGGGAATCAAGTTTCCTGGAATGGACTGAGACATCTGGGGGACTCTGGGAATGGTGGCACAACCCTGGAGTTCCTCTCGCCATTCCTGTGGAGAGCACCTCCTCTTGAGATGCGAAGGGAACGCCAGGAATTCTTTCCCGACCACGCAGGGAAAGGATCCTACTCTCGAGCTAGGAGGCGGAAACGGGTCTCTGCTGGATGTGGGCGGGAGTCTCGTGCTTCCTCTCGAGCGAGACCGGTTTGTCGAGGAACTTCTTGAGTTGCAGTAAAGGAATGAATGACCTTTGGAAGTTCAGATGTTAGATATGATTAGCCTCCAGACGCCTCAGTGGAATGGGCCTCATCTCGCCTGGAGGGAGAACCTTCTGGATTTTCTCGAGTTGCGCAGGTGCTCTCGACTTACGACTGGGACCTCAGGGACCCGCTCTGGTGGCCTCAGGAAAGGCCAGTCCCCATGCGAGATGCTCGGGGCCTTCGGATTCCTCTCCCGTCGAAGCCGGGGCCTAAGACCTTGTGTGGAATCGTGCCGGAACCTGAGTATTCCTCTCCAGTGCTGACATGGATCTTGGGTACTTCTGGAGTCTCCCCAGGGGAGTCAGTCCTCGTCTCGAGTGGGGGCATGCAGGTGCGCTTTCCTCCCGAGCTGTAACAGCAGTGTCGCGCTTCCCTTGGCGTGGATCAAGGGATCAGGGGCTTTCCCTCGAGGCTTTCCCATGAGGCTATCCCACGAGGCTTTCCCACAGGGCTGTCCGTGCCACCGTGGTGTGAGTCGATCCTCGGCTTGAAAGTCGAGGCAGTGTAGGGAAAACAGGTTTCCCTGGAATGGACTGAGACATCTGGGGACTCTGGGAATGTGGCACGACCCTGGAGTTCCTCTCGCCTTTCCTGTGGGGAGCGCCTCCAATTGAGATGCGACGGGAAAGCCGGGAATTCTTTCCCGACCACGCAGGGAAAGGAAGCCTCCTCTCGAGCTAGGAGGCGGAAACGGGGCTCCTCTGGTTGTGGGCGGGACTCTCGTGCTTCCTCTCGAGTGGAGTCGGGTATGTCGGGGAACTTCTTGAGTTGCAGCAAGGTGTGAAGGACCCTTTGGAAGTTCCAGAGTTTAGGTGTGATTAGCCTCAAGACGCCTCAGTGGAAATGGGCCTCATCTCGAATGGAGGGGAGAACCTCCTGGATTTTCTCGAGTTGCGGCAGGTGCTCTCGACTTACGACGGGGACATCAGGGACCCGCTCTGGTGGCCTCAGGAAAGGCCAGTCCCCTTGCGAGTTGCTCGGGGACCTCTCGGGTTTCTGCTCCCGTCGATGCTGGGGCCTAAAACCTTGTGTGGAGTCAGTGCCGGAACCTGAGGATTCCTCTGCAGTGCTGACATGGAACTTGGGGTACTTCTGGAGTCTCCCAGGGGAGTCAGTCCTCGTCTCGAGTGGGGATGCACGTGCGCTTTCCTTCCGAGCTGTAACAGCAGTGTCGCGCTTCCCCTTGGCGTGGATCACGGGATCTGGGGCTTTCCCTCGAGGCTTTCCCACGAGGTTTCCCACTAGGCTTTCCCACAGGGCTGTCCCACGTGCCACCTTGGTGTTCGTCGATCCTCGACTTGAAAGTCGAGGCAGTGCAGGGAAAACAGTTTCCCTGGAATGGACTGAGACTTCTGCAGGACTCTGGGAATATTGACATGACACTGGAGTTCGTCTCGACTTTCCTGTGGAGAGCGCCTCCTCTTGAGATGCGAGCGGAACGCCGGGAAATTTTTCCGACCACGCAGGAAAGGATCCCACTCTCGAGCTAGGAGGCGGAAACGGGTCTCGCTGGATGTGGGCGGGACTCTCGTGCTTCCTCTCGAGTGGAGACCGGTTTTTCGAGGAACTTCTTGAGTTGCAGTAAGGGTGTGAAGGACCCTTTGGAAGTTCCAGAGTTTAGGTGTGATTAGCCTCAGGACGCCTCAGCGGAAATGGGCCTCATCTCGCCTGGAGGGCAGAACCTCCTGGATTTTCTCGAGTTGCGGCAGGTGCTCTCGACTTACGACGGGAACCTCAGGGACCCGCTGTGGTGGCGTCAGGAAAGGCCAGTCCCCATGCGAGATGCTCGGGGCCTCTCGGGATTCCTCTCCCGTCGAAGCCGGGGCCTAAGACCTTGTGTGGAATCGGTGCCGGAACCTGAGGATTCCTCTCCAGTGCTGACATGGATCTTGGGTACTTCTGGAGTCTCCCCAGGGGAGTCAGTCCTCGTCTCGAGTGGGGCATGCAAGTGCGCTTTCCTCCCGAGCTGTAGCAGCAGTGTCACGCTTCCTTTCGCGTGGATCAAGGGATCAGGGCTTTCCCTCGAGGCTTTCCCATGGCTTTCCCACGAGGCTTTCCCACAGGGCTGTCCCACGTGCCACCGTGGTGTGAGTCGATCCTCGGCTTGAAAGTCGAGGCAGTGTAGGGAAAACAGGTTTCCCTGGAATGGATTGAGACATCTGGGGGACTCTGGAATGTGGCACGACCCTGGAGTTCCTCTCGCCTTTCCTGTGGAGAGCGCCTCCAATTGAGATGCGACGGGAAGGCCGGGAATTCTTTCCCGACCACGCAGGGAAAGGATCCCTCCTCTCGAGCTAGGAGGCGGAAACGGGCTCCTCTGGTTGTGGGCGGGACTCTCGTGCTTCCTCTCGAGTGGAGTCGGGTATGTCGGGGAACTTCTTGAGTTGCAGCAAGGGTGTGAAGGACCCTTTGGAAGTTCCAGAGTTTAGGTGTGATTAGCCTCAAGACGCCTCAGTGGAAATGGGCCTCATCTCGAATGGAGGGGAGAACCTCCTGGATTTTCTCGAGTTGCGGCAGGTGCTCTCGACTTACGACGGGGACATCAGGGACCCGCTCTGGTGGCCTCAGGAAAGGCCAGTCCCCTGCGAGTTGCTCGGGCCTCTCGGTTTCTGCTCCCGTCGATGCTGGGGCCTAAAACCTTGTGTGGAGTCGTGCCGGACCTGAGGATTCCTCTGCAGTGCTGACATGGTCCTTGGGGTACTTCTGGAGTCTCCCAGGGAGTCAGTCCTCGTCTCGAGTGGGACATGCAGCACGTGTGCTTTCCTTCGAGCTGTAGCAGCAGTGTCGCACTTCCCTTCGCGTGGATCAAGGAATCTGTGGCTTTCCCTCGAGGCTTTCCCAAGGCTTTCCACGAGGCTTTCCCACAGAGCTGTCCCACGTACCACTGTGGTGAGAGTCATCCTCGGATTGAAAGTCGAGGCTGCAGGGAAAACAGGTTTCCCTGGAATGGACTGAGACATCTGGGGGACTCTGGGAATGGTGGCACGACCCTGGAGTTCCTCTCGCTTTCCTGTGGAGAGCGCTCCTCTTGATATGCCTCGGGAACGCCGGGAATTCTTTCCCGACCACGCAGGGAAATATCCCCTCTCGAGCTAT
>NW_017209021.1:0-3586 GCF_001704415.2 Capra hircus | reverse complement strand
TGGAACTTCCAAAGGGTCCTTCACACCCTTGCTGCAACTCAAAAAGTTCCCCGACATACCCGTCTCCACTCGAGAGGAAGCGAGAGAGTCCCGCCCAAATCCAGAGGAGCCCCGTTTCTTCCTCATACCTCGAGAGGAGGGATCCTTTCCCTGTGTGGTCGGGAAAGAATTCCTGGCCTTGCTGTCACATCTCAAGAGGAGGCGCTCTCCACAGGAAAGGCGAGAGGAACTCCAGGGTCGTGCCACCATTCCCAGATTCCCCCGGATGTCTCTGTCCATTCCAGGGAAAACTGTTTTCCTTGCACTGCCTCGACTTTCAAGCCGAGGATCGACTCACACCACGGTGGCACGTGGGACAGCCCTGTGGGAAAGCCTCGTGGGAAACCCTCATGGGAAAGCCTCGAGGGAAAGCTACAGTTACCTTGATCCACGCGAAGGGAAGTGCGACACTGCTGCTACAGCTCGGGAGGAAGCGCACGTGCATGCCCCCACTTGAGACGAGGACTGACTCCCCTGAGGAGACTCCAGAAGTACCCCAAGATCCATGTCAGCACTGGAGAGGAATGCTCAGGTTCCGGCAACAACTCTACACAAGATCTTAGGCCCCGGCATCCACGGGAGAGGAATCCTGAGAGGCCCCGAGCAACTCGCATGGGGACTGGCCTTTCCTGAGGCCACCAGAGCGGGTCCCTGAGGTCCCCGTCGAAAGTCGAGAGCATTTTCCGCAACTCGAGAAATCCAGGAGGTTCTCCCCTCCAGGCGAGATTAGGCCCATTTCCGCTGAGGCGTCTCGAGGCTAATCACACCTAACCTCTGGAACTTCCAAAGGGTCCTTCACACCCTTGCTTCAACTCAAGAAGTTCCCGACATACCCGTCTCCACTCGAGAGGAATCACGAGAGTCCCGCCCAATCCAGAGGAGCCACGTTTCCACCTAATGGATCGAGAGGAGGGATCCTTTCCCTGCGTGTTCGGGAAGAATTCCCCCGTTCCCGTCGCACCTCAAGAGGAGGTGCTCTCCACAGGAAAGGCGAGAGGAACTCCAGGGTCGTGCCACCATTCCCAGAGTTCCCCAAATGACTCAGTCCATTCCAGGGAAACCTGTTTTCCCTGCACTTCCTTGACTTTCAAGCCAAGGATCGACTCACACCACGGTGTGACGTGGGACAGCCCTGTGGGAAAGCTCGTGTGAAACCCTCGTGGGAAAGCCTCGAGGGAAAGCCACAGTTCCCTTGATCCATGCGAAGGGAAGTGCGACACTGCTGCTACAGCTCGGGAGGAAAGCGCACGTGCATGCCCCCACTCGAGACGAGGACTGACTCCCCTGAGGAGACTCCAGAAGTACCCAAGATCCATGTCAGCACTGGAGAGGAATGCTCAGGTTCCGGCAACAACTCTACACAAGATCTTAGGCCCGGCATCCACGGAGAGGAATCCTGAGAGGCCCCCGAGCAACTCGCATGGGGACTGGCCTTTCCTGAGGCCACAGAGCGGGTCCCTGAGGTCCCCGTCATAAGTCGAGAGCACCTGCCGCAACTCGAGAAAATCCAGGAGGTTCTCCCCTCCAGGCGAGATGAGGCCCATTTCCGCTGAGGCGTCTCGAGTCTAATCACACCTAACATCTGGAACTTCCAAAGGGCTCTTCACACCCTTGCTACAACTCAAGAAGTTCCGCGACATACCCGTCTCCACCCGAGTGGAAGCACGAGAGTTACGCCCACATCCAGAGGCCTCGTTTCCGCCTCCTAGCTCGAGAGGAGGGATCCTTTCCCTTCGTGGTGGGAAAGAATTCCCGTCGTTCCTGTCGCATCTCAAGAGGAGGCGCTTTCCACAGGAAAGGCGAGAGGAACTCCAGGGTCGTGCCACCATTCCAGAGTCCCCCAGATGTCTCAGTCCATTCCAGGGAAACCTGTTTTCCCTGCACTGCCTCGACTTTCAAGCCGAGGATCGATTCACACCACGGTGGCACGTGGGACAGCCCTGTGGGAAAGCCTCGTGGGAAAGCCTCGTGGGAAAGCCTCGAGGGAAAGTCAGAAATCCCTTGATCTACGCGAGGGAAGCATGACACTGCTACTACAGCTCGAGAAGAAAGCGCATGTGAAGACGCCCACTAGAGACGAGGACTGACTCCCTGGGGAGACTCCAGAAGTACCCCAAGATCCATGTCAGCACTGGAGAGGAATCCTCAGGTTGGCACCGACTCCACACAAGGTCTTAAGCCGGCATCGAAGGGAGAGGAATCCCGAGAGGCCCCCGAGCAACTCGAATGGGACTGGCTTTCCTGAGGCCACCAGAGCGGGTCCCTGATGTCCCCGTCGTAAGTCAAGAGCACCTGCCGTAAGTCGACACAATTCAGGAGGTTCTCCCCTCCAGGGGAGATGAGGCCCTTTTCCCCTGAGGGGTCTCGAGTCTAATCACACTGAACCTCTGGAACTTCCAAAGGTCCTTCACACCCTTGCTGCAACTCAAAGAAGTTCCCCACATACACGTCTCCATTCGAGAGGAAGCTCGAGAGTCCCGCCCACATCCAGAGGAGCCCCGTTTCCGAAACCTAGCTCGAGAGGAGGTCCTTTCCCTGCGTGGTGGGAAAGAATTCCTCGTGTTCCTGTCGCATCTCAAGAGGAGGCGCTCTTCTCAGGAAAGGCGCGAGGAACTCCAGGGGTCGTGCCACCATTCCAAGAGTCCCCCAGATGTCTCAGTCCATTCCAGGGAATCCTGTTTTTCTTACACTGCCTCGACTTTGAAGCCGAGGATCGACACACCACGGTGGCACGTGGGACAGCCCTGTGGAAAGACTTGTGGGAAACCTCGAGGGAAAGCCCCTGATCCCTTGATCCACACGAAGGGAAGCGTGACACTGCTGCTACAGCTCGGGAGGAAAGCGCACTGCATGACCCACTGGAGACGAGGACTGACTCCCCTGGGGAGACTCCAGAAGTTCCCAAAGATCCATGTCAGCACTGGAGAGGAATCCTCAGTCTCCGGCACCGACTCCACACAAGCCTTAGGCACCAGCATCGACGGAGAGGAATCCCGAGAGGCCCCGAGCAACTCGCATGGCGACTGGCCTTTTCTGAGGCCACCAGAGGGGGTCCCTGTGGTCCCGTCGTAAGTCGAGAGCACCTGCCGCAACTCGAGAAAATCCAGGAGGTTGTCCCCTCCAGGCGAATGAGGCCCATTTCCACTGAGTGTTTCGAGGCTAATCACACCTAACCTCTGAAAATTCCAAAACGGTCTTCACGCCATTGCTGCAACTCAAGAAGTTCCCCGACATACCCGTCTCCACTCGAGAGGTAGCACGACAGTCACGAACACATCCAGAGGAGCCCAGTTTCCGCCTCCTAGCTCGAGAGGAGGGATCCTTACCCTGCGTTTTTCGGGAAAGAATTCCGGCGTTCCCGTAGCATCTCAAGAGGAAGCGCTCTCCACAGGAAAGGCGAGGGAACTCCAGGGTCGTGCCACCATTCCAGAGTCCCCCAGAGTCTCAGTCCATTCCAGGGAAACCTGTTTTCCATGCACTGCCATGACTTTCAAGCCGAGAAACGACTCACACAACGGTGGCATTTGGGACAGCCGTGTGGGAAACC
>NW_017209020.1:0-3587 GCF_001704415.2 Capra hircus | reverse complement strand
CGTCTCCTCTGGAGGTCGGGCGCGGACTTCTCGGCCCGCCTTTACTAGTTATCACTTCCTTCTAGTGCGAGCCGGGCTAACGTCGTCTGCGAACTCTATGTAGTGCCAGCCAAGCGGTCATGTGAAGACCTTTGGAATTTCCAGAGTTCAGCTTCAATATGTGCATTAGACCCTCCGAGACTTCCCTCCAGCCCCGAAATGAGCCCTCCATACCTCGCCTTGGAGGCGGAGAACCCTCCTGCGCATTTATCCCTCCCCGCACGTTGCGGCCAGCTGCTCCCCTCCGCACCCTTCCTCTAGCCCGACCACTCCGAGGACCGCTCCACGCGCGCGACCCGCATCCGTTCCGGCCCTCCAGGAAAAGTGCCGCCAGTCCCGCCACTCGCGAGCGTTGCTCGGTCCGGGCCCTCTCGGAATTCCTCTCCCGTCGATGCCCGCCGGCCTAAAGATCTTCGTGTTGGCAGATCGGCGCGTGCCGGAACCTGAAGCATCATTCACTCTCCAGTCGCTGACATTTGCCATCTTGGGGAGCGATAGCTTTCTTGCGCAGATCCCCAGGCGCGGCGCTGATCAGTCGCTCCGCCGCCGGCATCCCGAGCTATGCCTTGTCGTCCTGCTCGCATCGTCGCGCTACTGCTACCACACACGTGAGACCCGTTTTCGCCTCCTAGCTCGAGAGGAGGGATCCTTTCCTGCGGGGTCGGGAAAGAATTCCCGCGTTTCCCGTCGCATCTCAAGAGGAGGCGCTCTCCACAGGAAAGTCGAGAGAACTCCAGGGTCGTGCCACCATTCCCAGAGTCACCGAGATGTCTCAGTCCATTCCAGGGTAAACTGTTTTCCCTGCACTGCCTCGACTTTCAAGCCGAGGATCGACTCACACCACGGTGGCAAGTGGGACAGGCCCTGTGGGAAAGTCTCGTGGGAAAGCCTCGTGGGAACCTCGTGGGAAAGCCTCGAGGGAAAGCCACAGATCCCTTGATCCATCCGAAGGGAAGCGTGACACTGCTGCTACAGCTCGTGAGGAAATCGCACGTGCATGACCCCACTAGAGACGAAGACTGACTCCCCTGGGGAGACTCCAGAAGTACCCAAGATCCATGTCAGCACTGGAGAGGAATCCTCAGGTTCCGGCACCGACTCCACACAAGGTCTTAGGCCCAGCACCGAAGTGAGAGGAATCCCCGAGAGGCCCCCGAGCAACTCGCATGGGGACTGGCCTTTCCTGAGGCCACAAGAGCGGGTCCCTGAGGTCCCCATCGTAAGTCGAGAGCACCTGCCGCAACTCGAGAAAATCCAGGAGGTTCACCCCTCCAGGCGAGATGAGGCCCATTTCCGCTGAGGCGACTTGGGGTAATCACATCTAACATCTGGAACTTCCAAAGGGTCTTTCACACCCTTGCTGCAACTCAAGAAGTTCCCCGACATACCCGTCTCCACTCGAGAGGAAGCACGAGAGTAGAGTCCCGCCCATCCAGAGGAGCCCCGTTTCCGCCTCCTAGCTCGAAAGGACGGATCCTTTCCCTGCTTGGTTCGGAAAGAATTCCCGGTGTTCCCGTCGCATCTCAAGAGGAGGCGCTCTCCACAGGAATTGCGAGAGGAACTCCAGGGTCGTGCCACCATTCCCAGAGTCCCCCAGATGTCTCAGTCCATTCCAGGGAAACCTGTTTTCCCTGCACTGCCTCGACATTCAAGCAAGGATCGACTCACACCACGGTGGCACGTGGGACAGCCCTGTGGGAAAGCCTCGTGGGAAAGTCTACTGGAAAGCCTCGAGGGAAAGCCACAGATCCCTTGATCCACGCAAAGGGAAGCGTGACACTGCTGCTACAGCTCGGGAGGAAATCGCACGTGCATGCTCCCACTAGAGACGAGGACTGACTCCCCTGGGGAGACTCCAGAAGTACCCAAGATCCATGTCAGCACTGGAGAGGAATCCTCAGGTTTTGGCCCCGACTCCACACAAGGTCTTAGGCCCGACATCGACGGGAGAGGAATCCCGAGAGGCCCCCGAGCAACTCTCATGGGGACTGGCCTTTCCTGAGGCCACCAGAGCTGGGTCCCTGAGGTCCCCGAAGTAAGTCGAGAGCACCTGCCGCAACTCGAGAAAAATTCAGGAGGTTCTCCCCTCCAGGCGAGATGAGGCCCATTTCCGATGAGGCGTCTCGAGGCTAATCACACCTAACCCCTGGAACTTCCAAAGGGTCCTTCACACACCTTGCTGCAACTCAAGAAGTTCCCCGACATATACCCGTCTCCACTCGAGAGTAATAACGAGAGTCCCGCCCACATTCAGAGGAGCCACCTTTCCGCCTCCTAGCTCGAGAGGGAGGGATCCTTTCCTGCGTCGGGGAAAGAATTCCCGCGTTCCCGTCGCGCGTCTCAAGAGGAGGCGCTCTCCACAGGAAAGGCGAGAGGAACTCCTGCCGGGGTCGTGCCACCATTTCCAGGGTCGCCCTGATGTCTCAGTCCATTCCAGGGAAACCTGTTTTCCCTGCACTTCCTCGACTTTCAAGCCGAGGATTGACTCACACCACGGTGGCACGTGGGACAGCCCCCTGTGGGAAATCCTTGTGGGAAAGCCTCGTGGAAAGCCTCGAGAGAAAGCCACAGATCCCTTGATCCACACGCGAAGGAAGCGCGACCCTGCTGCTACAGCTAGGGAGGAAAGCGCACGTGCATGCCCCCACTCGAGACGAGGACTGACTCCCCTGGGGAGACTCCAGAAGTACCCGAAGATGCACGTCAGCACTGGAGAGGAATCCTCAGGTTCCGGCACCGACTCCACACAAGATCTTAGGCCCCGGCATCGAAGGGAGAGGAATCCCGAGAGGCCCCCGAGCAACTCGCATGGGGACTGGCCTTTCCTGAGGCCACCAGAGCGGGTCCCTGAGGTCCCCGTCGTAAGTCGAGACCACCTGCCGCACCTCGAGAAAATCCAGGAGGTTCTCCCCTCCAGGCGAGATGAGGCCCATTTCCGCTGAGACTTCTCGAGGCTAATCACACCTAACCTCTGGAACTTCCAAAGGTCCTTCACACCCTTGCTGCAACTCAAGAAGTTCCCCGACTTATCCGGCTCCACTCGAAAGGAAGCACGAGACTCCCGCCCACATCCAGAGGAGACCCGTTTCTGCCTCCTAGCTCGAGAGGAGGGATCCTTTCCCTGCGTGTCGGAAAGAATTCCCGGCGATCCCGTCGCATCCCAAGAGGAGGCACCCTCCACAGGAAAGGCGAGAGGAACTGCAGGGTTGTGCCACCATTCCCAGAGTCCCCCAGATGTCTCAGTCCGTTCCAGGGAAACCTGTTTTTTCCAGCACTGCCTCGACTTTCAAGCCGATTTTCGACTCACACCACGGTGGCACGTGGGACAGCCTGTGGGAAAGCCTCGTGGGAAAGCCTCGAGGGAAAGCGACAGATCCCTTGATCCACGCGAAGGGAATCGCCACACTGCTGCTACAGACCGGGGGAAAGCCCATGTGCCTGCCCCCACTTGAGACGAGTACTGACTCCCCTGGGGAGACTCCAAAGTACCCCAAGATCCATGTCAGCACTGGAGATGAATCCTCAGGTTCCGGCACCGACTCCACACA
>NW_017209019.1:0-3588 GCF_001704415.2 Capra hircus | reverse complement strand
TGACTGGGCTCGGCTGCCTCTCCTCTTCTCCCGAGGAGGCTCGCTACACTGCTGGCTGTGCTCTCGCCTATCAGGGCGGGGCGCGCAGCGGCTCCTCCAGCAGGTCTTGCCTCAGGGGCTGCTTCCCCTGAGTTGAGGCTGTGGGCGGGAACCCAGACACGCAGGATCAGGCCCCAACCACCTGCACATGTCTCTGCTGGGGAGGAGAGTGCTAGGGAACCTACGTCTCTCACACACTTTCTAGGCACCCACGGAGTCAGCCTCTGGGAGTGTGGGGATGCAAACCCAGCCAGGGGCCCTTGGAACCTGGTGCTCTCCGTGCGGAGCTTTGTCTGGGCGGCCAAGGAACCGCTGAAGGAGCCCTGCTGTTGCCCCTTCGCTTCCTCTGACAGAGCTTTCACTGCTGGAGCCCTTGGCAGTGTGCAACCCACCCAGCCCTAAGCCCTCCTCCAAGGACGCTTGGGACCTAAGTGCAAAGGCAAGGCAGGGGTAGAGCTGAAGCCAGGAAGGCGCCAGTGGCGTTTCCGAGCCTCACACAGCCTGCTCCTTCCTGGGGAGGGAGCCTTAAAGCAAGGCAAGTCTGCGCAAGGCTCGCCTATGGCAGAGCATCTTGGTGCCAGGAACTCTGCCAGATCGGGCCTCTGAACAGAGCTAGAGATCTGCCGTACTGGAGTCGCACTTAGCTTCGTGTAAGCAGGGATTTCAGCTTGACGGGGACTTGCTGCCTCCTCTTCCCCCAGGAGGCTCGCTTTCCTGCTGGCTGTGCACTCGCCTATCAGGCGGGGGCGCAGGGCTCCTCCAGCAGGTCTTGCCTCAGGGGCTGCTTCCCCTGAGTTGGGGCTGTGGGCAGGAACCCAGACACGCAGGATCAGGCCCCAAACACCTGCACATGTCTCTGCTGGGGAGGAGAGTGCTAGGGAACCTACGTCTGTCATACACTTTCTGGGCACCAAGGAATCAGCCTCCGTGTGTGCGGGGCTGAAAACCCCAGCCAGGGGCCCTGGGAGCCTGGTGCTCTCCGTGTGGCGCTGAATCTGGGCGGACAAGCAACCGCTGGAGGAGCCCTGCAGTTGCCCTTCCCTTCCCTCTGACAGATTCTCACTGCTGGAGGCCCTTGGCAGTGTGCAACCCACCACCCTAAGCTCTCCTTAAGGAGGACTGGGACCTAAGTGCAAAGGCAAGGCAGGATTGGAGCTGAGGCAAGAAAGGCGCCAGTGGCGACTCCCAGGCTCCTGCTGCCTGCTCCTTCCTGGAGAGGCAGCCTAAAAGCAAGGCAAGTCTGGGCAAGGCTAGCCCCCGGCAGAGCAGCCTCGCGCCAGGAACTCTGCCAGATCGGGGCTCTGAGCAGAGCTAGAGCTCTGCCGTACTGGAGGCGCACTTAGCTCCGTGCAAGCAGGGCTTTCCTCTTGACGGGGCTCGGCTGCCTTCTTCCCCGAGGAGGCTCGCTTACCTGCTGGCTGTGGCTCTCGCCTATCAGGCGGGCGGCGCAGGGCTCCTCCAGCAGGTCTTGCCTCAGGGGCTGCTTCCCCCTGAGTTGGGGCTGTGGGCAGGAACCCAGACACGCAGGATCAGGCCCCAAACACCTGCACATGTCTCTGCTGGGGAGGAGAGTGCTAGGGAACCTACGTCTGTCATACACTTTCTGGGCACCCAAGGAATCAGCCTCCGTGTGTGCGGGCTGAAAACCCCAGCCAGGGGCCCTGGGAGCCTGGTGCTCTCGGTGCGGCGCTGATTCTAGGCGGCCTAGAAACCGCTGGAGGAGCCCTGCAGTTGCCCTTCCCTTCCCTCTGACAGAGCTCTCACTGCTGAAGCCCTTGGCAGTGTGCAACCACCACCCCCTAAGCCTCCCCAACGACGCCTGGCACCTATGTGCAAAGGCAAGGCAGGATTGGAGCTGAGGCAAGGAAGGCACCAGTGGCGTCTCCCAGGCTCGCTCAGACAGCTCCTTCCTGGGGAGGGAGCCTAAAAGCAAGGCAAGTCTGGGCAAGGCGAGCCCCCGGCCGAGCAGCCTCGCGCCAGGAAACTCTGCCAGATCAGGGCTCTCAGCGGAGCTGGAGCTCTGCCGATACTGGAGGCGCACTCGGCTCCACCCAGCAAGGCTTGCAGCAGCAGGCGACTGGGCTGCCTCCTCTTCCCCGGAGGAGGCTCCCTTCCACTTGTCCTGGGCACTCGGCTTCCAGGCGGAGCCATACCTCTCCTCCTGCAGGTCTTGGCTCAGGGTTACTTCCCCTGAGCTGGGGTTGTGGCGGGAACCCAGACACGCAGGGGCAGGCCCCAACAACCTGCACACAGCTCTGCTGGGGGAGAAGAGCATTAGGGAACCTATGTATTTCAGGCAAATGATGGGAGACCACAAGTGAGTCGCCAGCCTGCTGGCTGCAGACACCACCCAGGGCCCTGGGTGCATGGTGCTCTCAATGTGGCGCTGAGTCTGGACAGCCAAGCAACAGCTGAAGGAGCTCTGCAGTTGCCCTTCCCTTCCCGTCGACAGAGCTCTCAGTGCTGGAGCCCTTGGAAGTGTGGAACTCAGCATCCCTAAGCCCTCCCAAACACATGTCTCTGCTGGGGAGGAGAGTGCTAGGGAACA
Organism: Capra hircus; assembly: GCF_001704415.2. Classification (NCBI taxonomy): domain Eukaryota; kingdom Metazoa; phylum Chordata; class Mammalia; order Artiodactyla; family Bovidae; genus Capra; species Capra hircus. The sequence continues at coordinate 1,001 of NW_017209019.1, read as the reverse complement.
TACGTCACTCACACACTTTCTAGGCACACACGGAGTCAGCCTCGGTGTGGGATGAAAACCCAGCCAGGGGCCCTGGGAGCCTGGTGCTCTCCGTGTGGCGCTGAATCTGGGCGGCCAAGCAACCGCTGGAGGAGCCCTGCAGTTGCCCTTCCCTTCCCTCTGACAGAATTCTCACTGCTGGAGCCCTTGGCAGTGTGCAACCCACCAGCCCCTAAGCTCTCCTTAAGGAGGACTGGGACCTAAGTGCAAAGGCAAGGCAGGATTGGAGCTGAGGCAAGAAAGGCGCCAGTGGCGACTCCCAGGCTCCTGCTGCCTGCTCCTTCCTGGAGAGGCAGCCTAAAAGCAAGGCAAGTCTGGGCAAGGCTAGCCCCCGGCAGAGCAGCCTCGCGCCAGGAACTCTGCCAGATCGGGCTCTGAGCAGAGCTAGAGCTCTGCCGTACTGGAGGCCGCACTTAGCTCCGTGCAAGCAGGGCTTTCAACTTGACGGGGCTGGGCTGCCTCCTCTTCCCCCGAGGAGGCTCGCTTCCCTGCTGGCTGTGCTCTCGCCTATCAGGCGGGGGCGCAGGGCTCCTCCAGCAGGTCTTGCCTCAGGGCTGCTTCCCCTGAGTTGGGGCTGTGGGCAGGAACCCAGACACGCAGGATCAGGCCCCAAAACACCTGCACATGTCTCTGCTGGGGAGGAGAGTGCTAGGGAACCTACGTCTGTCATACACTTTCTGGGCACCCAAGGAATCAGCCTCCGTGTGTGGGGGCTGAAAACCCCAGCCAGGGGCCCTGGGAGCCTGGTGCTCTCGGTGCGCGCTGATTCTAGGCGGGCTAGAAACCGCTGGAGGAGCCCTGCAGTTGCCTTCCCTTCCCTCTGACAGAGCTCTCACTGCTGAAGCCCTTTGGCAGTGTGCAACCCACCACCCCCTAAGCCCTCCCCAACGACGCCTGGCACCTATGGCAAAGGCAAGGCAGGATTGGAGCTGAGGCAAGGAAGGCACCAGTGGCGTTCCCAG
>NW_017209018.1:0-3588 GCF_001704415.2 Capra hircus | reverse complement strand
TGGGCGCATGCACGTGCGCTTACCTCCGAGCTGTGGCAGCAGTGTCATGCTTCCCTTCGCCTGGATCAAGGGATCTGTGGCTTTCCACGAGGCTTTCCCACAGGGCTATCCCACGTGCCACCGTGGTGTGAGTCGATCGATGGCTTGAAAGTCAACGCAGTGCAAGGAAAACAGGTTTCCCTGGAATGGACTGAGACATCTGGCGAATCTGGGAATGGTGGCACGACCCTGGACTTCCTCTCGACTTTCCTGTGGAGAGGCCTCCTCTTTGAGATGCGACGGAACGCGGGAATTCTTTCCCGACCACTCAGGGAAAGGATCCCTTCTCTCGAGCTAGGAGGCAGAAACGGTGCTCCTCTGTATGTGGGCGGGACTCTCGTGCTTTCCTCTCGAGTGGAGACGGCTATGTCGGGGAAATTCTGGATTTGCAGCAAGGGGTGTAAAGGACCCTTTGGAAGTTCCAGAGGTTAGGTGTGATTAGCCTCGAGACGCCTCAGTGGAAATGGTCCTCATGTTGCCAGGAGGGGAGAACCGCCTGGATTTTCTCGAGTTGCGGCAGGTGCTCTCGACTTTCGACGGGGACCTCAGGGACCCGCTCTGGTGGCCTCAGGAAAGGCCAGTCCCTATGCGAGTTGCTCGGGGCCTCTGGGGATTCCTCTCCATCGATGCCAGGGCCTAGACCTTGTGTGGAGTCGGTGCCGGAACTTGAGCATTCCTCTGCAGTGCTGACATGGATCTTGGGGTACTTCTGAAGTCTCCCCAGGGGAGTCAGTCCTCGTCTCGAGTGGGGGGCATGCTCGTGCGCTTTCCTCCCGAGGTGTAGCAGCATTGTCACGCTTCCCGGCGAGTGGATCAAGGGATCTGTGTCTTTTCCTTGAGGCTTTCCCTCGAGGCTTTCCACGAGGCTTTCCCACAGGGCTGTCCCACGTGCCACCGTGGTGTGAGTTGATCCTCTGCTGAAAGTCGAGACAGTGCAGGGAAAACAGGTTTCCCTTGAATGGACTTAGACATCTGGGGAACTCTGGGAATGGTGGCACGACCCTGGAGTTCCTCTCGCCTTTCCTGTGGAGAGCGCCTCCTCTTTAGATGGGACGGGAACTCCGGGAATTCTTTCCGGACCACGCAGGGAAAGGATGCATCCTCTCGAGCTATGAGGCAGAAACGGGGCTCCTCTGGATGTGGGCGGGACTGTCGTGCTTCCTCTCCAGTGGAGACGGTTATGTCGGGGAACTTCTTGAGTTGCAGCAAGGGTGTGAAGGACCCTTTGGAAGTTCCAGAGGTTAGGTGTGATTAACCTCGAGACGCCTCAGCAGAAAAGGGCCTCATCTCGCCTGGAGGGGAGAACCTCCTGGATTTTCTCGAGGTGCGGCAGGTGCTGTCGACTTACGACGGGGACCTCAGGACCCGCTCTGGTGGCCTGAGTAAAGGCCAGTCCCCATTCGAGATGTTTGGGGGCCGCTCGGAATTCCTCTACCGTCGATGCCGGGGCCTAAGACTTTGAGTGGAGTCGGTGACGCAACCTGAGGATTCCTCTCCACTGCTGACATGGATCTTGGGGTACTTCTGGTGTCTCCCAGGGGAGTCAGTCCTCGTCTCGAGTGGCGGCATGCAGTTCGATTCCCTCCCCAGCTGTAACAGCAGTGTCACCCTTCCCGTCGAGTGGATCAAGGGATCAGTGTCTTTCCCTTGAGGCTATCACATGAGGCTTTCCCAGGAGGCTTTCCCACAGGGCTGTCCCACGTGCCACCGTGGTGTGAGTCGATCCTTGGCATGAAATCGAGGCAGTGCAGGGAAAACAGTATTCCCTGGAATGGACTGAGACATCTGGGGACTCTGGGAATGGTGGCACGACTCTTGAGTTCCTCTCGCCTTTCCTGAGGAGACCGCCTCCTCATGAGATGCGACGGAATGCAGGCAATTCTTTCCCAACCACGCAGGGAAAGGATCCATCCTCTCGAGCTAAGAGGCGTAAACGGTGCTCCTCTGGATGTGGGCGGGACTCTCGTGCTTCCTCTTCAGTGGAGACGGTTATGTCGGGGAACTTCTTGAGTTGCAGCAAGGGTGTGAAGGACCTTTGGAAGTTCCAGAGGTTAGGTGTGATTAACCTCGAGACGCCTCAGTGGAAATGGGCCTCATCTCGCCTGGAGGGGAGAACTTCCTGGATTTTTTCGAGTTGGGCAGGTGCTCTCGACTTACGACAGGGACCTCAGGGACCCGTTCTGGTGGCCTCAGCAAAGGCCGGTCCCATGCGAGATGCTTGGGGGCTTCTCGTTATTCCTCTACCTTCGATGTCGGGGCCTAAGACCTTGTGTGGAGTTGGTGCCGAAATCTGAGGATTCATCTGCAGTGCTGACATGGATCTTGGGGTACTTCAGGAGTCTCCCAGGGGAGTCAGTCCTCGTCTCGAGTGGGGCATGCAGTTCGATACCCTCCCGAGCTGTAGCAGCAGTGTCACGCTTCCCGTCGAGTAGATCAAGGGATCTGTGGCTTTTCCTCGAGGCTTTCCCACGAGGCTTTCCCACAGGACTGTCCCACGTGCCACCGTGGTGTGAGTCGATCCTCGGCTTGAAAGTCGAGGCAGTGCAAGGAAAACAGTTTTCCCTGGAATGGACTGAGACATCTGGGGGAATCTGGGAATGGTGGCACGACCCTGGAGTTCCTCTCGCCTTTCCTGTGGAGAGTGCCTCCACTTCAGATGTGACGGCGCCGGGAATTCTTTCCCGCACACGCAGGGAAAGGATCCCTGCTCTTGAGCTTTGAGCGGAATCGGGGCTCCTCTGGATGTGGGCAGGACTCTCGTGCTTCCTCTCGAGAGGAGACGGGTATGTCGGGGATCTTCTTGAGCTGCAGCAAGGGTGTGAAGGACCCTTTGGAATTTCCGAGGCTGGTGTGATTAGCCTCGAGACGCCTGTGTGGAAATGGGCCTCATCTCGCCTGGAGGGGAGAACCTCCTGGATTTTCTCGAGTTGCGGCAGGTGCTCTCGACTTACGACGGGGACCTCAGGACCTGTTCTGGTGGCCTCAGGAAAGGCCAGTGCCATGCGAGTGCTCGGGGCCTCTCGGGATTCCTCTCCGTAGATGCCGGGGCCTAAGACCTTGTGTGGAGTCGGTGCCGGAACCTGAGGACTCCTCTCCAGTGCTGACATGGATCTTGGGGTACTTTCTGGAGTCTCCCCAGGGGAGTCAGTCCTCGTCTCGAGTGGGGTAGGCAGGTGCGCTTTCCTCCCGAGCTGTAGCAGCAGTGTCATGCTTCCCTTCTCGTGGATCAAGCGATCTATGGCTTTCCCTCGAGGCTTTCCCATGAGGCTTTCCCACGAGGCCTTCCCTCGAGGCTTTCCCACAGGTCTGTCCCACGTGCCACCGTGGGTGTCTCGATCTCGGTTTGAAAGTCGAGGCAGTGCAGGGAAAACAGGTTTCCCCTGAATGGACTGAGAAATCTGGGCGGACTCTGGGAATGGTGGCACGACCCTGGAGTCCCTCTCGCCTTTCCTGTGGAGAGCGCCCTCCTCTTGAGTTGCGACGGAAACGCGGGAATTCTTTCCCAACCACGCAGGGAAAGGACCCCTTCGAGCTAGAAGCAGAAACGGG
>NW_017209017.1:0-3588 GCF_001704415.2 Capra hircus | reverse complement strand
TGTGGACCGTGCCGGAACCTGAGGATTCCTCTCCAGTGCTGACATGGATCTGGGGTACTTCTTGAAGTCTCCCCAGTGGAGTCAGTCCTCGTCTCAAGTGGGGGCATGCACGTGCGCTTTCCTTCCGAGCTGTAGCAGCAGTGTCGCACTTCCCTTCCGTGGATCAAGGGATCTGTGTCTTTCCCTAGAGGCTTTCCCAAGAGGCTTTCCCACGAGGCTTTCCACAGGGCTGTCCCACGTGCCACCGTGGTGGGTGTCGATCCTCGGCTTGAGAGTGGAGGCAGTGCTGGGAAATCAGGTTTCCCTGGAATGGACTGAGACATCTCGGGACTCTTGGAATGTGGCACGACCCTGGAGTTCCTCTCGCCTTTCCTGTGGAGAGCGCCTCCTCTTGAGATGCGACGGGAACGCCTGGAATTCTTTCCCGACCACGCAGGGAAAGGATCCCTCCTCTCGAGCTAGGAGGCGGAAACAGGGCTCCTCTGGATGTGGGCGGGACTCTCGTGCTTCCTCTCGAGTGGAAGTGGCGTATGTCGGGGAACTTCTTGAGTTGCAGCAAGGGTGTGAAGGACCCTTTGGAAGTTCCAGAGTTTAGGTGTGATTAGCCTAGAGACGCCTCAGCGCGAAATGGGCCTCATCTCGCCAGGAGGGGAGAACCTCCTGGATTTTCTCGAGTTGCGGCAGGTGCTCTCGACTTACGACGGGGACCTCAGGGACCCGCCTCTGGTGGCCTCAGGAAAGGCCAGTCCCCTTGCAAGTTGCTCGGGGGCCTCTCGGGTGCCTCTCGGGTTTCCTCTCCCGTCAATGCGGGGCCAAAAACCTTGTGTGGAGTCAGTGCCGGAACCTGAGGATTCCTCTCCAGTGCTGACATGGATCTTGGGGTACTTCTGTAGTCTCCCCAGTGGAATCAGTCTTCGTCTCGAGTGGGGGCATGCACGTGGCTTTCCTCCCGAGCTGTAGCAGCAGTGTCACCGCTTCCCTTCGCGTGAACCAAGGATAAGGGCTTTCCCTCGAGGCTTTCCCACGAGGCTTTCTGCCGGGGTCAGCCCCCCGGGATCCAGGGAATTCGAAGGGTGGACGGCGTTGGCGTGGAAAGACTTGTTTGTTTATTAATGTAAGATTAGATTAAGAAACTATAGTGTAATAAGAAGATTAAGTGGACGAAGAGGGCTGAATAGCTTGGTTTACGCGCGAAGGCCAATAAAATTCCAGACAAGGAATTTGCACCACCTACGTTGGGCCACCGGCGCCCGCTTGAATATCTAAGGGTGCCTCGCCTTAAGCTCCCTTTGGTGCGGGTCTTAACAGCCGGGGCAAGTAAGTAGACCTGGCGAGCCTCCGCGCCCCAGATGGAGATTCAGCCTGAAGTTAAAGTAAAGAGCAGAGAGAGGGAAGGGGAGAGAAGAGGAGAGAGAGAGACATGGGGGGAGCCAGAGTCCCAAGAAACCAGGCCGAGAGACTAGTTCGAGAAACTGATCCGATCCTTTATTGTTCAGAAGGCCTTTTATACTTTTGATAAAACATGGAGATCAACGCGGGTAACACAGAAATTATGTAGCGTTCGCAGCCCAGACTCTTTCTATACATCATTTTGTATACAAAAGGTCTCAGGTGATTTACATTATCTTCTGGCCAAGAAGCTTGTTAACACTTTTTAGCTCTCTTTCCTTAATGAATGTTGATTTTGTTTCCCCTGAAGTGTTTTTTTTAATTTGCATCTCCTTAAAGCATTAAAGTTACATCTCTATAGAACAAAGGTGCAGTGGGATATAACAAAGAAGGTACTTAACTCAAAGATCTAATGTTGCTAATACCAGGTCTACTACTTGTTTTTCTATATACCAACTATATCTAAAAATAAAGGATATGAAAATTTGGCAGCAAGCATTGACTCAACAAATGAAACTTTTAATCAGTCCTATTCTAAAGATTTTGACTCTTCGGGAAGCCCCTACATTCCTAGGATATTTTAAGCTTCCTGTGCCTCCTGCGGTCAGGAGGCCTCAAACAATCACACTCGCAGAGTCCTGCAGGCAGGCTAGAAAGCCATCGGAGGGGTTTTTAGATTGAAACACTCTTTCAAATGCAGAAGACTGAAACCCTGAATTGACTTTTTCCAGAAAATGTCAGAAGAGTGGAAAGCAGAGCACAAAAGCCGGCAGATTTTTGTTGGGGTACATGCTTAGGAATTTCCAGAGGGGTCCCTGAAGTCTGAGCACGCCTTGCGAATGTCAGCTTCCTTCCTCATGACCTTGTCACGGCGGGATTCCTCACACTGGCTCCCGGCATCTCACCCTTTTTAATTTTAAATAATTGATTATTTATGTTTAAAATCAGGTGCAGTTCGGTCTCGAGATTCCGAATGCTCTGCCGAAGAATCTAGACAATATAGGGAAGTATGATTATGAGGAGCAAGATTATAGACAGTAGACAGAACAGTCTTCTTTTTGAAGTCAGGAAAGTGTGGAAAAGTCATTGGCTTCTCCTGCGGTGGTAAAATCTAATCGGGAGTGTTCCAAGGTCTGAATCTGATTATGAAGTTTCCCTAAGTCTAAACTAATATCTGAGCTGTTCCAAAATACCTAAACCTTGATTTTTTAACATATTGGGCATTTACACTTGTTGAGTCAATGATTGCTGTTGTAGTAACAATAACAGTTGTTGTAACACAGCAAGAACATAATTATCATATCAATAAGTTGTTACAGTTATAGGACATCTTTAAAACCACAGAAGAGCAGACATTACTTTGAGGAGTTAAACAAGATGAAAACATCCATGGTTCACAAGTCGCTACATTAGGTACATTAAGTTTTCTGGAATCATTGGTGAAAAGAGAACATAAGGAGAGGATAGACAAGCCAAAATAGAGTAAATAGAGTCATTTTCTGGTTGGAGTTTGTGCTGCAGCAGCTGTTAGTCCTGCCGGGATCTGATGTTTCTTTTGCCTCTTTTGCCGGTAGGGAGCAGCGGCCTTCACCCCGCCCTCTGACACTGGCCGCTGTTATGGGGCTGCGAGTGCGGGTGCACTGGGTTCCGTCAGTCAGGCTGGCCCCGCCCGCAGCTTTTGGTGCGCGGCTGTTTCCCGCGGTGGTGGTGGCAGAGAAGTTCCCTTTTTCTTTTGTGGCGAATCAGTCTGTCCGGATCCAAGTTGACGAATCTGCACCCTGTGGAAAAAAAATATAAACACTTCCTCGACCCGCAGTAAATTTTGGGTCGGGATCTTTTTGTTATCTGGAGGAGATCTTTTTGCTTTACTAATGGCTTTTTTATTTTACTGTTTCAAACGAATCAGCATTTTAACTTATTACAAAGAGAACATGTTGTAAAATCTGATGGGGGAAAACTATACTTAATTTCTCTCTTTTTAATTTTTGAATTAACAAAGCACGTGAGGGTAAATGATTGCAAGATCTGATCACAAGAATTTCCTATAGCAATCTGCCAATCATCAAACATTTGAAAAGCATCAAGTTGTTCTCTGTTATATGGAAGTGCAATTTTTGATGGCTTCTTTATTAAACAATTTAATAAATCAGTATATATTTGAATTAATCTTTTTAATTAATATGTCAGTAATTTTTCCTT
>NW_017209016.1:0-3588 GCF_001704415.2 Capra hircus | reverse complement strand
CTCCTCTGGATGTGGGCGGGACTCTCGTTCTTCTCTCTAGTGGAGTCGGGTATGTCGTGGAACTTCTTGAGTTGCAGCATGGGTGTGAAGGACCTTTGGAAGTTCCAGAGTTTAGGTGTGATTAGCCTCGAGAAGCCTCAGCGGAAATGGGCCTCATCTCGCCTGGAGGGGAGAATCTCCTGGATTTTCACGAGTTGCGGCAGGTGCTCTCGACTTACGTCGGGGACCTCAGGGACCCTCTGGTGGCCTCAGGAAAGGCCAGTCCCCATACGAGTTTCTCGGTGGCCTCTCGGGGGGCCTCTCGGGTTTCCTCTCCTGTCGATGCTGGGCCTAAGACCTTGTGTGGAGTCAGTGCCGGAACCTGAGATTCCTCTCCAGTGCTGACATGGATCTTGGGGTATGTCTGGAGTCTCCCCAGGGGAGTCAGTCCTCGTCTCGAGTGGGGCATGCACATGCCGCTTTCCTCCCCCAGCTTTAGCAGCAGTGTCACGCTTCCCTTCGAGTGATCAAGGGATCTGTGGCTTTCCCTCGAGGCTTTCCCACGAGGCTTTCCCCACGAAGCTTTCCCACAGGGCTGTCCCACGTGCCACCGTGGTGTGAGTCGATCCTCGGCTTGAACGTGAGGCAGTGCAGGGAAAACAGGTTTCCCTGGAATGGACTGAGACATCTGGGGGACTCTGGGAATGTGGCACGACCCTGGAGTTCCTCTCGCCTTTCCTGTGGAGAGGGCCTCCACTTGTGATGCGATGGAACGCCGGGAATTCTTTCCCGACAACGCGGGGAAAGGATCCGTCCTCTCGAGCTAGGAGGCGGAAACGGGGCTCCTCTGGATGTGGGCGGGACTCTCGTTCTTCCTCTCTAGTGGAGTCGGGTATTGTCGTGGAACTTCTTGAGTTGCAGCATGGGTGTGAAGGACCCTTTGGAAGTTCCAGAGTTTAGGTGTGATTAGCCTCGAGACGCCTCAGCGGAAATGGGCCTCATCTCGCCTGGAGGGGAGAACCTCCTGGATTTTCTAGAGTTGCGGCAGGTGCTCTCGACTTACGTCGGGGACCTCAGGGACCCTCTCTGGTGGCCTCAGGAAATGCCAGTCCCCATGCGAGTTGCTCGGGGGCCTCTCGGGATTCCTCTCCCGTCGATGCCGGGGCCTAAGACCTTGTGTGGAGTCAGTGCCGGAACCTGAGGATTCCTCTCCATTGCTGACATGGATCTTGGGGTACTTCTGGTGTCTCCCCAGGAGAGTCAGTCCTCGTCTCGGTGGGGGGCATGCACGTGCGCTTTCCTCCCGAGCTGAAGCAGGAGTGTCACGCTTCCCTTCGTGTGGAACAAGGAATCTGTGGCATACCCTCGAGGCTTTCCCACGAGGTTTCTCACGAGGCTTTCCCACAGGGCTGTCGCACGTGCCACCGTGGTTTGAGTCGATCCTCGGCTTGAAAGTCGAGGCAGTGCAGGGAAAACAGATTTCCCTGGAATGGACTGAGACATCTGGGGGACTCTGGGAATGGTGGCATGACCCTGGAGTTCCTCTCGCCTTTCCTGTGGAGAGCGCCTCCTCTTGAGATGCGACGGGAACGCCGGGAGTTCTTTCCCGAGCACGCAAGGAAAGGATCCCTCCTCTCGAGCTAGGAGGTGGAAACGGGGCTCCTCTGGATGTGGTCGGACTCTCGTGCTTCCTCTCGAGTGGAGACGGGTATATCAGGGAACTTCTTGAGTTGCAGCAAGGGTGTGAAGGACCCTTTGGTAGTTCCTTAGGTAAAGTGTGATTAGCCTCGAGATACCTCAGCGGAAATGGGCCTCATGTCGCCTGGAGGGGAGAACCTCCTGGATTTTCTCGATTTGCGGCAGGTGCTCTCGACTTACGACGGGTACCTCAGGGAACCGCTCTGGTGGCCTCAGGAAAGGCCAGTCCCATGCGAGTTGCTCGGGGGCCTCTCGGGATTCCTCTCATGTCGATGCCAGGGCCTAAGACCTAGTGTGGAGTCGGTGCCAGAACCTGAGGATTCCTCTCCAGTGCTGACATGGATCTTGGGGTATTCTGGAGTCTCCCCAGGGGAGTCAGTCCTCGTCTCGAGTGGGGGCATGCAAGTGCACTTTCCTCCCCGAGCTGTAGCAGCAGTGAAACGCTACCCTTTCGCGTGGAAAAAGGATCTGTGGCATTCCTCGAGGCTTTCCCACGAGGCTTTCCAAAGAGGCTTTCCCACGAGGCTTTCCCACATGGGTGTCGCAACGTGCCACCATGGTTTGAGTCGATCCTCGGCTTGAAAGTCGAGGCAGTGCAGGGAAAACAGGTTTCCCTGGAATGGACTGAGACATCTGGGGACTCTGGGAATGGTGGCATGACCCTGGAGTTCCTCTCGCCTTTCCTGTGGAGAGCGCCTCCTCTTGAGATGCGACGGGAACGACGGGAGTTCTTTCCCGAGCACGCAGGGAAAGGATCCCTCCTCTCGAGCTATGAGGTGGAAACGGGGCTCCTCTGGATGTGGTCGGGACTCTCGTGCTTCCTCTCGAGTGGAGGACGGGTATATCAGGGAACTTCTTGAGTTGCAGCAAGGGTGTGAAGGACCCTTTGGAAGTTCCTTAGGTAAAGTGTGATTAGCCTGGAGATACCTCAGCGGAAATGGGCCTCATGTCGCCTGGAGGGGAGAACCTCCTGGATTTTCTCGATTTGCGGCAGGTGCTCTCGACTTCCGACGGGTACCTCAGGGAACCGCTCTGGTGGCCTCAGGAAAAAGGCCAGTCCCATGCGAGTTGCTCGGGGCCTCTCGGATTCCTCTCACGTCGATGCCAGGGCCTAAGACCTTGTGTGGAGTCGGTGAGAACCTGAGGATTCCTCTCCAGTGCTGACATGGATCTTGGGGTATTCTGGAGTCTCCCCAGGGGAGTCAGTCCTCGTCTCGAGTGGGGCATGCAAGTGAACTTTCCTACCGAGCTGCAGGAGCAGTGTCACGCTTCCCTTCGGGTATATGAAGGGATCTGTGGCTTTCCCTCTAGGCTTTCCCACGAAGCTTTCCCACGAGGCTTTCCCACAGGGCTGTCCCACGTGCCACCGTGGTGTGAGTCGATCCCTCGTCTTGAAAGTCGACGCAGTGCAGGGAAAACAGGTTTCCCTGTAATGGACTGAGACATCTGGGGGACTCTGGGAATGATGGCACGAACCTAGAGTTCCTCTCTCCTTTCCTGTGGAGAGCGCCTGCTCTTGAGATGCGACGGAAACGCCGGAATTCTTTCCCGAGCACGCAGGGAAAAGGATCGCCCCTCTCGAGTTAGGAGGCGGAAACGGGGCTCCTCTGGATGTAGGCGGGACTCACGTGCTTCGTCTCGAGTGGAGACGGGTATGTCGGGGAACTTCTTAAGTTGCAGCAAGGGTGTGAAGGACCCGTTGGAAGTTCCAGAGGTTAGGTGTGATTAGCCTCGAGACGCCTCAGCGTAAATGGGCCTCATCTCGCCTGGAGGGGAGAACCTCTTGGATTTCTCGAGTTGAGGCAGGTGCTCTCGACTTACGACGGGGACCTCAGGGACCCGGTCTGGTGGCCTCAGGAAATGCCATTCCCCATGCGAGTTCCTCGGGGCCTCTCAGGATTCCTCTCCGTC
>NW_017209015.1:0-17977 GCF_001704415.2 Capra hircus | reverse complement strand
CACGAGCCACCGTGGTGTGAGTCGATCCTCGGCTTGAAAGTCGAGGCAGTGCAGGGAAAACAGGTTTCCCTGGAATGGACTGAGACATCTGGGGGACTCTGGGAAATGGTGGCACGACCCTGGAGTTCCTCTCGCCTTTCCTGTGGAGAGCACCTCATCTTGAGATGCGTCAGGAATGCCGGGAATTCTTTCCCGACCACGCAGGGAAAGGATCTCTACTCTCAGCTATGAGGCGGAAACGGGGCTCCTCTGGATGTGGGCGGGACTCTCGTGCTTCCTCTCGAGTGGAGACGGGTATGTGGGGGAACTTCTTGAGTTGCAGCAAGGGTGTGAAAGACCCATTGGAAGTTCCAGAAGTTAGGTGTGATTAGCCTCGAGACGCCTCAGCGGAATGGGCCTCATCTCGCCTGGAGGGGAGAACCTCCTGGATTTTCTCGAGTTGTGGCAGGTGCTCTCAACATATGACGGAGACCTCAGGAACCCGCTATGGTGGCTCAGGAAAGGCCAGTCCCCATGCGAGTAGCTCTGGGGCCTCTCGGGATTCCATTCCCGTAGATACCGGGCCTACGACCTTTTGTGGAGTCGCTGCGGAACCTGAGGATTCCTCTGCAGTGCTGACCTGGATTTGGGTACTTCTGGAGTCTCCCCAGGGGAGTCAGTCCCTCAACTCGAGTGGGGGCATGCACGTGCGCTTTCCTCTCGAGCTGTTGCAGCAGTGTCACGTTTCCCTTCGCGTGGATCAAGTGATCTGTGGCTTTTCCCTCGAGGCATTCCCACGAGGCTTTCCCACGAGGCTTTCCCACAGGGCTGTCCCACGTGCCACCGTGGTGTGAGTCGATCCTCGGCTTGAAAGTCGAGGCAGTGCAGGGAAAACAGGTTTCCCTGGAGTGAACTGAGACATCTGGGGGACTCTGGGAATGGTGGAACGACCCTGGAGTTCCTCTCGCCTTTCCTGTGGAGAGCGCCCCCTCTTGAGCTGCTATGGCAAGTCCGGGAATTCATTCCCGACCACTCAGGGAAAGGATCCCTCCTCTCGAGCTATGAGGTGGAAGCGGGGCTCCTCTGGATGTGGGCGGGCCTCTCGTGCTTCCTCTCGAGTGCAGAAGTGTATGTCGGGGAACTTCTTGAGTTGCAGCAAGGGTGTGAAGAACCCTTTAGAAGTTCCAGAGGTTAGGTGTGATTAGCCTCGAGACACCTCAGCGGAAATGCGCCTCATCTCGCCTGGAAAGGAGAACCTCCTGGATTTTCTCAAGTTGCGGCACGTGCTCTTTACTTATGATGGGGACCTCAGGGACCCGCTCTGGTGGCCTCAGGAACGGCCAGTGCCCCTGTGAGTTGCTTGGGGGCCTCTCGGGATTCCTCTCCCGTCGATGCCGGGCCCTAAGACCTTGTGTGGAGTCGGGGCCAGAACCTGAGGATTCCTCTCCAGTGCTGACATGGATCTTGGGGTACTTCTGGAGTCTCCCCAGGGGAGTCAGTCCTCGTCTCGAGTGGGGGCATGCACGTGCGCTTTCCTCCCGAGCTGTAGCAGCAGTGTCACGCTTCCCGTCGCGTGGATCAAGGGATCTGTGGCTTTCCATCGTGGCTTTCCCACCAGGCTTTCCCACGAGACTTTCCCACAGGGCTGTCCCACGTGCCACCGTGGTGTGAGTCGATCCTCGGCTTGAAAGTCGAGGCAGTGCAGGGAAAACAGGTTTCCCGGGAATGGACTGAGATATCTGGGAGACTCTGGGAATGGTGGCACGACCTTGGAGTTCCCCTCGCCTTTCCTGTGGAGAGCGCCTCCTCTTGAGATGCGACGGGAACGCCGGGAATTATTTCCCGACCACGCAGGGAAAGGATCCCTCCTCTCGAGTTAGGAGGCAGAAATGGGGCTCCTCTGGATGTGGGCGGGACTCTCGTGCTTCTCTCGAGTGGAGACGGGTATGTCGGGGAACTTCTTGAGTTGCAGCAAGGGTGTGAAGGACCCTTTGGAAGTTCCAGAGGTTAGGTGTGATTAGCCTCGAGACGCCTCAGCGGAAATGGGCCTCATCTCGCCTGGAGTGGAGAACCTCCTGGATGTTCTCGTGTTGCGGCAGGTGCTCTCGACTTACGACGGGGACCTCAGGGACCCACTCTGTTGGCCTCAGGAAAGGCCAGTCCGCATGCGAGTTGCTCGGGGGGCCTCTCGGGATTCCTCTCCCGTCGATGCCGGCGGCCTAAGACTGCCGGGAGCCAGTGTGAGGAAGCCCGCCCGTGACAAGGTTATGAGGATGGAAGCTGACATACGCAAGGCATGCTCAGACTTCAGGGACCCCTCTGGAAATTTTTAATCATGTACCCCAACAAAAATCTGCCGGTTTTTGTGCTCTGCTTTTTCACTCTTCTGACCTTTTCTGGAAAAAGTCAATTCAGGGCGTTAGTCTTCTGCATTTGAAAGAGTGTTTCAATCCAAAAAACCTCTGATGGCTTTCTAGCCTGCCTGTAGGACTCGTACAGCTGCGCTTGTGATTGTTTGAGGCCTCCTGACCGCAGGAGGCACAGGAAGCTTAAAACATCCTAGGAATGCAGGAGCTTCCGAGGAGTCAAAATCTTTAGAATAGGACTGATTAAAAGTTTCATTTTTTGGGTCAATGCTTGCTGCCAAATTTTCATATCCTTTATTATTAGATATAGTTTGGTATATAGAAAAACAAGTAGTAGACCTGGTATTAGCAACATTAGATCTTTGAGTTAAGTACCTTCTTTGTTATAACCCACTGCACCTTTGTTCTATAGAGATGTAACTTTAATGCTTTAAGGAGATGCAGATTAAAGAAAAACACTTCAGGGGAAACAAAATTAACATTCATTAAGGAAGAGAGCCAAAAAGTGTTAACAAGCCTCTTGGCCAGAAGATAATGTAAATCACCTGAGACCTTTAGTATACAAAATGATATACAGAAAGAATCTGGGTTGCGAACACTACATAATTTTGTGTTATCCATTGATCTCCATGTTTTATCAAAAGTATAAAAGGCCTTCTGAACAATAAAGGAGGAGGCCAGGGGCCGGGGGCCAGTTTCTCGGACCAGCTTCTCGAACTAGTCTCTCAGCCTGGTTTCTTGGGACTCTGGCTCCCCCCGTGTCTTTCTCACTCTTTCTTCTTCTCTACCTTTCCTTCTCTCTGCTCTTTACTTTAACTTCAGGCTGAATCTCCACCTGGAGTGCGGAGGCTCGCCAGGTCTACTTACTTGTCCTGGCTGTTAAGACCCACACGAAAGGGAGCTTAAGGCGAGGCACCCTTAGATATTCAAGCGGGTGCCGGTGGCCCAACGTAGGTGGTGCAAATTCCTTGTCTGGAATTTTATTGGCCGTCCGCGTAAACCAAGCTATTCAGTCCTCTTCCTCCACTTAACCTTCTTACTACAATATAGTTTCCTAATCTAATCTTACATTAATAAATAAACAAGTCTTTCCACGCCAACGCCGTCCACCCTTCGAATTCCCTGGATCCACCGGGGCTGGAAGCCGGCATAAGACCTTGTGTGGAGTCGGTGCCGGAACCTGAGGATTCCTCTCCAGTGCTGACATGGAACTTGGGGTACTTCTGGAGTCTCCCCAGGGGAGTCAGTCCTCGTCTCGAGTGGGGGCATGCACGTGCGCTATCCTCCTGAGCTGTAGCAGCAGTGTCACGCTTTCCTTCGGGTGGATCAAGGGATCTGTGGCTTCCCTGGAGGCTTTCCCACGAGGCTTTCCCGCAGGGCTGTCCCACGTACCCCGTGGTGTGAGTTGATCCTCGGCTTGAAGTCGAGGCATTCCAGGGAAAGCAGGTTTCCCTGGAATGGACTGAGACATCTGGGGGACTCTGGGAATGGTGGCACGACACTGGAGTTCCTCTCGGCTTTCCTGTGGAGAGGGCCTCCTGTTGAGATGCGACGGGAATGCCGGGAATTCTTTCCCAAACACGCAGGGAAAGGATCCTGCCTCTCGAGCTAGGAGGCGGAATCGGGGCTCCTCTGGATGTGGGCGGGACTCTCGTGCTTCCTCTCGAGTGGAGACGGGTATGCGGGGGAATTTCTTGAGTTGCAGCAAGGGTGTGAAGGACCCTTTGGAAGTTCCAGAAGTTAGGTGTGATTAGCCTCAAGACGCCTCAGCGGAAATGGCCCTCTTCTCATCTGGAAGGGAGAACCACCTGGATTTTGTCGAGTTGCGGCAGGTGCTCTCGACTTACGACGGGGACCTCAGGGACCCGCTCTGCTGGCCTCAGGAAATCCCAGTCCCCATGCGAGTTGCTCGGGGGCCGCTCAGGATTCCTCTCCCGTCGAAGCCGGGGCCTAAGATCTTGTGTGGAGTCGGTGCCGGAACCTGAGGATTCCTCTCCAGTGCTGACATGGATCTTGGGGTACTTCTGGAGTTCCCCAGGGGAGTCAGTCCTCCTCTTGAGTGGCGGCATGCACGTGCGCTTTCCTCCCTAGCTGTAGCAGCAGTGTCTTGCTTCCCTTCGCGTGGATCAAGGGATCTGTGGCATTCCCTCGAGGCTTTCCCACGAGGCTTGCCCTCGAGGCTTTCCCACAGGGCTGTCCTACGTTGCA
This sequence comes from Capra hircus, assembly GCF_001704415.2. NCBI lineage: Eukaryota > Metazoa > Chordata > Mammalia > Artiodactyla > Bovidae > Capra > Capra hircus. The sequence continues at coordinate 13,424 of NW_017209015.1, read as the reverse complement.
CCGTGGTGTGTGTCGATCCTCAGCTTGAAAGTCGAGGCAGTGCAGGGAAAACAGGTTTCCCTGGAATGGACGCAGACATCTGGGGGACTCTGGGAATGGTGGCACGACCCTGAGGTTCCTCTCGCCTTTCCTGTGGAGAGCGCCTCCTCTTGAGATGCGACGGGAACGCCGGGAATTCTTTCCCGACCACGCAGGGAAAGGATCCCTCCTCTCAAGCTAGGAGGCGGAAACGGGGCTCCTCTGGATGTGGGCGGGACTCTCGTGCTTCCACTCGAGTGGAGACGGGTATGTCGGGGAACTTCTTGAGTTGCAGCAAGGGTGTGAAGGACCCTTTGTAAGTTCCAGAGGTAGGTGTGATTAGCCTCGAAACGCCTCAGCGAAAGTGGGCCTCATCTCGCCTGGATGGGAGAACCTCCTGGATTTTCTCGAGTTGTGGCAGGTGCTCTCGACTTACGACGGGGACCTCAGGGACCCGCTCTTGTGGCCTCAGGAAAGGCCAGTCCCCATGCGAGATGCTCAGGGACCTCTCGGGATTCCTCTCCCGTCGATGCAGGGGCCTAAGATATTGTGTGGAGTGGGTGCCGAAACCTGAGGATTCCTCTCCCGGGCTGACATGGATCTTGGGGTTCTTCTGGAGTCTCCCCAGGGGAGTCAGTCCTCGTCTCGAGTGGGGGCATGCACGTGCGATTTCCTCCCGAGCTGTAGCAGCAGTGTCACGCTTCCCTTCGCGTGGATCAAGGGATCTGTGGCTTTCCCTCGAGGCTTTCCCGCGAGGCTTTCCCACAGGGCTGTCCCACGTGCCACCGTGGTGTGAGTCGATCCTCGGCTTGAAAGTCGAGGCAGTGCAGGGAAAACAGGTTTCCCTGGAATGGACGGAGACATCTCTGGGACTCTGTGAATGGTGGTACGACCCTGGAGTTCCTCTCGACTTTCCTGTTGAGAGCGACTCCTCTTGAGATGCGACGGGAACACCGGGAATTCTGTCCCGACCACGCAGGTAAAGGATCTCTCCTCTCGAGCTAGGAGGCGGAAACCGGGCTCTCCTGGATGGGGGCGGGACTCTCGTGCTTCCTCTCGAGTGGAGACGGGTATGTCGGGGAACTTCTTGAATTGCAGCAAGGGTGTGAAGGACCCTTTGGAAGTTCCAGAGGTTAGGTGTGATTAGCCTCGAGACGCCTCAGCGGAAATGGGCCTCATCTCGCCTGGAGGGGAGAACCTCCTGAATTTTCTCGTATTGCGGCAGGTGCTCTCGACTTACGACGGGGACCTCAGGGACCCGCTCTGGTGGCCTCAGGAAAGGCCAGTCCCCATGCGAGTTTTCTGTGGCCTCTCGGGATTCCTCTCCAGTCGTTGCCGGGGCCTAAGACATTGTGTGGAGGCGGTTCCTGAAGCTGAGGATTCCTCTCCAGTGCTGAAATGGATCTTGGGGAACTTCTGGACTCTCCCCAGTGGAGTCAGTCCTCGTCTCGAGTGGTGGCATACAAGTGCGCTTTACTCTCGAGCTTTAGCAGCAGTGTAACGCTTCCCTTGGCGTGGATCAAGGGATCTGTGGCTTTCCCTCGAGGCTTTCCCGCGAGGCTTTCCCACAGGACTGTCCCACGTGGCATCGTGGTGTGAGTCGATCCTCTGCTTGAAAGTCGAAACAGTGCAGGGAAAACAGGTTTCCCTTGAATGGACTTAGACATCTGGAGGACTCTGGGAATGGTGGCACGACCCTGGAATTCCTCTCGCCTTTCCCGTGGAGAGTGCCTCCTCTTGAGATGCGACGGGAACGCCGGGAATTCTTTCCCGACCACGCAGGGAAAGGATCGCTCCTCTCGAGCTAGGAGGCGGAAACGGGGCTCCTCTGGATGTGGGCGGGAAATTCGTGCTTCCTCTCGAGTGGAGACGGGTATGTAGGGGAACTTCCTGAGTTGCAGCAAGGGTGTGAAGGACCCTTTGGAAGTTCCAGAGGTTAGGTGTGATTAGCCTCGAGACGCCTCAGCGGAAATGGGCCTCATCTCGACTGGAGGGGAGAACCTCCTGGATTTTCTTGAGTTGCGGCAGGTGCTCTCGACTTATGACGGGGACCTCAGTGACCCGCCCTGGTGGCCTCAGGAAAGGTCAGTCCCCATGCAAGTTGCTCGGGGGCCTCTCGGGATTCCTCTCCCGTCGATGCTGGGGCCTAAGACCTTGTGTGGAGTCGGTGCCGGAACCTGAGGATTCCTCTCCAGTGCTTACATCGATCTTGGGGTACTTCTGGAGTCTCCCCAGGGGAGTCAGTCCTCGTCTCGAGTGGGTGCATGCACGTGCGATTTCCTCCCGAGCTGTAACAGCAGTGTCACGCTTCCCTTCGCGTGGATCATGGGATCTGTGGCTTTCCCACGAGGCTTTCCCACAGGGCTATCCCACTTGCCACCGTGGTGTGAGTCGATCCTCGGCTTGAAAGTCGAGGCAGTGCAGGGAAAACAGTTTTCCCTGGAATAGACTGAGACATCTGGGGGACTCAGGGAATGGTGGCATGACCCTGGAGTTCCTCTCGCCTTTCCTGTGGAGAGCGACTCCTCTTGAGATGCGACGGGTACGCGGGTAATTCTTTCCCGAGCACGCAGGGAAAGGATCCCTCCTCTCGAGCTAGGAGGCGGAAAGGGGCTCCTCTTGATGTGGGCGGGACTCTCGTGCTTCCTCTCTAGTGGAGACGGGTATGTCGGGGAACTTCTTGAGTTGCAGCAAGGGTGTGAAGGACCCTGTGGAAGTTCCAGATGTTAGATATGATTAGCCTCGAGACGCCTCTGCGGAAATGGGCCTCATCTCGCCTGGAGGGGAGAACCTCCTGGAATTTCTCGAGTTGCGGCAGGTGCTCTCGACTTATGACGGGGAACTCAGGGACCCGCTCTGGTGGCCTCAGGAAAGGCCAGTCCCCATGCGAGTTGCTCGGGGGCCTCTCGGGATTCCTCTCCCGTCGATGCTGGGGCCTAAGACCTTGTGTGGAGTCAGTGCCGGAACCTGAGGATTCCTCTCCAGTGCTGACATGGATCTTGGGGTACTTCTGGAGTCTCCCCAGGTGAGTCAGTCCTCGTCTCGAGTGGGGGCATGCACGTGCGCTTTCCTCCCGAGCTGTAGCCGCAGTGTCGCGCTTCGCTTCGCGTGGATCAAGGGATCTGTGGCTTTCCCTCGAGGCTTTCCCACGAGGCTTTCCCACGAGGCTTTCCCACATGGCTGTCTCACGTGCCACCGTGGTGTGAGTCGATCCTCGGCTTGAAAGTCGAGGCAGTGCAGGGAAAACAGGTTTCCCTGGAATGGACTGAGACATCTGGGGAACTCTGGGAATGGTGGCACGACCCTGGAGTTCCTCTCGCCTTTCCTGTGGAGAGCGCCTCCTCTTGAGATGCGACGGGAACACGGGAAATTCTTTCCCGACCACGCAGGGAAAGGATCCCTCCTCTCGAGCTAGGAGGCGGAAACGGGGCTCCTCTGGATGTGGGCGGGACTCTCGTGATTCCTCTCGAGTGGAGACGGGAATGTCGGGGAACTTCTAGAGTTGCAGCAAGGGTGTGAAGGACCCTTTGGAAGTTCCAGAGGTTAGGTGTGATTTGCCTGGAGACACCTCAGCTGAAATGGGCCTCATCTCGCCTAGAGGTGAGAACCTCCTATATTTCCTGGAGTTGCAGCAGGTGCTCTCGACTTACGACGGGGACCTCAGGGACCCGCTCTGGTGGCCTCAGGAAAGGCCAGTCCCCATGCGAGTTGCTTGGGGTCCTCTCGGGATTCCTCTCCTGTCGATGCTGCGGCCAAAGACCTTGTGTGGCGTCGGTGCCGAAACCTGAGGATTCCTCTCCAGTGATGACATGGATCTTGGGGTACTTCTGGAGTCTTCCCAGGGGCGTCAGTCCTCGTCTCGAATGGGGCCCTGCAAGTGCGCTTTCCTCTCGAGCTGTAGCAGCAGTGTCACGCTTCCCTTAGCGTGGATCAAGGGATCTGTGTCTATCGCTCGAGGCTTTTCCACGAGGCTTTCCCACGAGGCTTACCCACAGGGCTGTCCCACGTGCCACCGTGGTGTGCGTCGATCCTCGGCTTGAACGTCGACGCAGTGCAGGGAAACCAGGTTTCCCTGGAATGGACTGAGATATCTGGGGGACTCTGGAAATGGTGGCACGACCCTGGTGTTCCTCTCGCCTTTCCTGTGGAGAGCGTCTCCTCTTGAGATGCGAAGGGAACGCCGGAATTCTTTCCCGACCACGCAGGGAAAGGATCCCTCCTCTCGAGCTATGAGGCGGAAACGGGACTCCTCTGGATGTGGGCGGGACTCTCGTGCTTCCTCTCGAGTGGAGACGGGTATGTCGGGGAATTTCTTGAGTTGCAGCAAGGGTGTGAAGGACCCTTTGGAATTTCCAGAGGTTAGGTGTGATTAGCTTTGAGACGCCTCAGCGGAAATGAGCCTCATCTCGCCTGGAGGGGAGCACCTCCTGGATTTTCTGGAGTTGCGGCAGGTGCTATAGACTTACGACGGGGACCTCAGGGACCCGCTCTGATGGCCTCAGCAAAGGCCAGTCCCCATGCGAGTTGCTCGGGGCCTCTCCGGATTCCTCTCCCGTCGATGCCGGGCCTAAGACCTTGTGTGGAGTCGGTGCCGGAATCTGAGGATTCCTCTCCAGTGCTGACATGGATCTTGGGGTACCTCTGGAGTCTCCCCAGGGGAGTCAGTCCTCATCTCGAGTGGGGGATTACACGTGCGCTATCCTCCTGAGCTGTAGCAGCAGTGTCACGCTTTCCTTCGGGTGGATCAAGGGATCTGTGGCTTCCCTGGAGGCTTTCCCACGAGGCTTTCCCGCAGGGCTGTCCCACGTACCCCCGTGGTGTGAGTTGATCCTCGGCTTGAAGTCGAGGCATTCCAGGGAAAGCAGGTTTCCCTGGAATGGACTGAGACATCTGGGGGACTCTGGGAATGGTGGCACGACACTGGAGTTCCTCTCGCCTTTCCTGTGGAGAGGGCCTCCTGTTGAGATGCGACGGGAATGCCGGGAATTCTTTCCCAAACACGCAGGGAAAGGATCCCGCCTCTCGAGCTAGGAGGCGGAATCGGGGCTCCTCTGGATGTGGGCGGGACTCTCGTGCTTCCTCTCGAGTGGAGACGGGTATGCGGGGGAATTTCTTGAGTTGCAGCAAGGGTGTGAAGGACCCTTTGGAAGTTCCAGAAGTTAGGTGTGATTAGCCTCAAGACGCCTCAGCGGAAATGGCCCTCTTCTCATCTGGAAGGGAGAACCACCTGGATTTTGTCGAGTTGCGGCAGGTGCTCTCGACTTACGACGGGGACCTCAGGGACCCGCTCTGCTGGCCTCAGGAAAGTCCCAGTCCCCATGCGAGTTGCTCGGGGGCCGCTCAGGATTCCTCTCCCGTCGAAGCCGGGGCCTAAGATCTTGTGTGGAGTCGGTGCCGGAACCTGAGGATTCCTCTCCAGTGCTGACATGGATCTTGGGGTACTTCTGGAGTTCCCCAGGGGAGTCAGTCCTCCTCTTGAGTGGCGGCATGCACGTGCGCTTTCCTCCCTAGCTGTAGCAGCAGTGTCTTGCTTCCCTTCGCGTGGATCAAGGGATCTGTGGCATTCCCTCGAGGCTTTCCCACGAGGCTTGCCCTCGAGGCTTTCCCACAGGGCTGTCCTACGTTGCCACCGTGGTGTGTGTCGATCCTCGGCTTGAAAGTCGAGGCAGTGCAGGGAAAACAGGTTTCCCTGGAATGGACGCAGACATCTGGGGGACTCTGGGAATGGTGGCACGACCCTGAGGTTCCTCTTGCCTTTCCTGTGGAGAGCGCCTCCTCTTGAGATGCGACGGGAACGCCGGGAATTCTTTCCCGACCACGCAGGGAAAGGATCCCTCCTCTCAAGCTAGGAGGCGGAAACGGGGCTCCTCTGGATGTGGGCGGGACTCTCGTGCTTCCACTCGAGTGGAGACGGGTATGTCGGGGAACTTCTTGAGTTGCAGCAAGGGTGTGAAGGACCCTTTGTAAGTTCCAGAGGTAGGTGTGATTAGCCTCGAAACGCCTCAGCGGAAAGTGGGCCTCATCTCGCCTGGATGGGAGAACCTCCTGGATTTTCTCGAGTTGTGGCAGGTGCTCTCGACTTACGACGGGGACCTCAGGGACCCGCTCTGGTGGCCTCAGGAAAGGCCAGTCCCCATGCGAGATGCTCAGGGACCTCTCGGGATTCCTCTCCCGTCGATGCAGGGGCCTAAGATATTGTGTGGAGTGGGTGCCGAAACCTGAGGATTCCTCTCCAGTGCTTACGTGGATCTTGGGGTACTTCTGGAGTCTCCCCAGGGGAGTCAGTCCTCGTCTCGAGTTGGGGCATGCACGTGCGCTTTCCTCCCGAGCTGTAGCAGCGGTGTCGTGCTTCCCTTCGCGTGGATCAAGGGATCTGTGGCTTTCCCTCGAGGCTTTCCCACGAGGCTTTCCCACAGGGCTGTCCCACGTGCCACTGTGGTGTGAGTCGATCCTCGGCTTGAAAGTCGAGGAAGTGCAGGGAAAACAGGTTTCCCTGGAATGGACTGAGATATCTGGGGGACTCTGGGAATGGTGGCAGGACCCTGGAGTTCCTCTTGCCATTCCTGTGTAGAGCGCCTCCTCTTGAGATGCGACGGAAATGCCGGGAAATCTTTCCCGACCACGCAGGGAAAGCATCCCACCTCTCGAGCTAGGAGGCGGAAACGGGGCTCCTCTGGATGTGGGCGGGACTCTCGTGCTTCCTCTCGAGTGGAGACGGTTATGTCGGGGAACTTCTTGAGTTGCAGCAAGGGTGTGAAGGACCCTTACGAAGTTCCAAAGGTTAGGTGTGATTAGCCTCGAGACGCCTCAGCGGAAATGGGCCTCATCTCGCCGGGAGTGAGGACCTCCTGGATTTTCTCGAGTTGCGGCAGGTGCTCTCGACTTACGACCGGGACCTCAGGGACCCGCTCTGGTGGCCTCAGGAAAGGCCAGTCCCCATGCGAGTTGCACGGGGGCCTCTCGGGATTCCTCTCCCGTCGATGCCGGGGCCGAAGATCTTGTGTGGAGTCGGTGCTGGAACCTGAGCATTCCTCTCCAGTGCTGAAATGGATCTTGGGGTACTACTGGAGTCTCCCCAGGGGAGTCAGTCCACGTCTCGAGAGGGGGCATGCACGTGCGTTTTCCTCCCGAGCTGTAGCAGCAGTGTCACGCTTCCCTTCGCGTGGATCAAGGGATCAGGGGCTTTCCTTCGAGGCATTCCCATGAGGCTTTTCCACGAGGCTTTCCTACATGGCTGTCCCACGTGCCACAGTGGTGTGAGTCGATCCTCGGCTTGAAAGTCGAGGCAGTGCAGGGAAAACAGGTTTCCCTGGAATGGACTGAGACATCTGGGGGACTCTGGGAATGGTGGCACGAACTTGGAGTTCCTCTCGCCTATCCTGTGGAGAGCGCCTGCTCTTGAGATGCGACGGGAACGCCGGGAATTCTTTCCCGAGCACGCAGGGAAAGGATCCCTCCTCTCGAGCTAGGAGGCGGAAACGGGGCTCCTCTGGATGTGGGCGGACTCCTGTACTTCCTCTCGAGTGAAGACGGTATGTCGGGGAACTTCTTGAATTGCAGCAAGGGTGTGAAGGACCCTTTGGAAGTTCCAGAGGTTAGTTGTGATTAGCCTCGAGAGGCCTCAGCGAAAATGGGCCTCATCTCGCCTGGAGGGGAGAACCTCCTGGATTTTCTGGAGTTTCGGCAGGTGCTCTCGACTTACGACGGGGACATCAGGGACCCGCTCTTGTGGCCTCAGGAAATCCCAGTCCCCATGCGAGTTGCTCGGGGGCCGCTCAGGATTCCTCTCCCGTCGAAGCCGGGGACTAAGATCTTGTTTAGACTCGGTGCCGGAACCTGAGGATTCCTCTCGAGTGCTGACATGGATCTTGGGTTACTTTTGGAGTCTCCCCAGGAGAGTCAGTCCTCGTCTCGAGTGGGGGCATGCACGTGCGCTTTCCTCCCGAGCAGTAGCTGCAGTGTAGCGCTGCCCTTCCCGTGGATCAAGGGATCTGTGGCTTTCCCTCGAGGCTTTCCCACAGGGCTGTCCCACGTACCACCGTGGTGTGAGTCGATCCTCGGCTTGAAAGTAGAGGCAGTGCAGGGAAAACAGGTTTCCCTGGAATGGACTGAGATTTCTGGGGGACTCTGGGAATGGTGGCACGACTGGGGGTTCCTCTCGACTTTCCTGTCGAGAGCGCCTCCTCTTGAGTAGCGACAGGAACGCCGGGAATTATTTCCCCCCCACTCAGGGAAAGGATTCCTCCTCTCGAGCTAGGAGCCGGAAATGGGGCTCCTCTGGTTGTGGGCAGGACTCTCGCGCTTCCTCTCGAATGGAGACGGGTATGTCGGGCAACTTCAGGAGTTGCAGGAAGGCTGTGAGGGACCCTTTGGAAGTTCCAGATCTTAGATGTGATTAGCCTCAAGACGCCTCAGCGGAAATGGGCCTCATCTCGCCTGGAGGGGAGAACCTCCTGTACTTCCTCGAGTTGCGGCAGGTGCTCTTGACTTACGACGGGGACCTCAGGGACCCGCTCTGGTGGCTTCAGGAAAGGCCAGTCCCCATGGGAGTTGCTCGGGGGCCTCTCGGCCTTCCCCTCCCGTCGATGCCAGGGCCTAAGATCTTGTGTGGAGTCGGTGCCGGAACCTGAGGATGCCTCTCCAGTGCTGACATGGATTCTGGGGGACTTCTGGAGTCTCCCCAGGGGAGTCAGTGCTCGTCTCGAGTGGGGGCATGCATGTGCGCTTCCTCCCCTCCAGGCAAAATGAAGCCTATTTCCGCTGACACATCTCAAGGCTAAGCACACTTAAACTCTGGAACTTCCAAAGGGTCCTTCAAACCCTTGCCAGCAAATCAAGAAGTTCCCCGACATACCCGTCTCCACTCAAGTGGAAGCACGATAGTTCCGCCCGCATCCAGAGGAGCCCCGTTTCCGCCTCATAGCTCGAGAGGAGGGATCCTTTCCCTGCGAGGTCGGGAAAGAATTCCCGGCGTTCCCGTCGCATCTCAAGAGGAGGCGTTCTCCACAGGAAAGGCGAGAGGAACTCCAGGGACATGCCACCATTCTCCGAGTCCCCCAGATGTCTCAGTCCATTCCAGGGAAACCTGTTTCCCTGCACTGACTCGACTTTCAAGCCGAGGATCGACTCACACCACTGTGGCACGTGGGACAGCCCTGTGGCAAAGCCTCGTCGGAAAGCCTCGTGGGAGAGCCTCGAGGGAAAGCCACAGATACCTTGATCCACGCGAAGGGAAGCGCGACACTGCTGCTACAGCTGGGGAGGAAAGCGCACGTGCATGCACTCAACCGAGACGAGGACTGACTCCCCTGGGGAGACTCCAGCAGTACACCAAGATCCATGTCAGCACTGGAGAGGAATCCTCAGGTTTCGGCACCGACTCTACGTAAGGTCTGAGGCCCCGGCATCGACGGGAGAGGAATCCGGAGAGGTCCCCGAGCAACTCGCATGGGGACTGGAATTTCCTGAGGCCACCAGAGCGGGTCCCTGAGGTCCCCATCGTAAGTCGAGAGCACCTACCGCAACTCGAGAATATCCAGGAGTTTCTCCCCTCCAGGCGAGATGAGGCCCATTTCCATTGAGGCATCTCGGGGCTAATCACACCTAACCTCTAGAACTGCCAAAGGGTCCTTCACACCCTTGCTGCAACTCAAGAAGTTCCCCGACATACCCGTCGACACTCGAGAGGAAGTACGAGAGTCCCGCCCACATCCAGAGGAGCCCCGTTTCCGCCTCCTAGTTCGAGAGGAGGGATCCTTTCCCTGCGTGGTGGGGAAAGAATTTCCGGTGTTCCCGTTGCATCTCAAGAGGAGGTGCTCTCCACAGGAAAGGCGAGAGGAAGTCCAGGGTCGTGACACCATTCTCAGAGTCCCCCAGATGTCTCAGTCCATTCCAGGGAAACCTCTTTTCCCTGCACTGCCTCGACTTTCAAGCCCAGGGTCGACTTTCACCACGGTGGCACGTGGACAGCCCTGTGGGAAAGCCTCGTGGGAAAGTCTCCTGGGAAAGCCTCGAGGGAAAGCTACAGATCCCTTGATCCAGGCGAAGGGAAGCGTGACACTGCTGCTACAGCTCGGGAGGAAAGCACACGTGCATGCCCCCACTCGAGACGAGGACTGACTCCCCTGGGGAGACTCCAGAAGTACCCCAAGATCCATGTCAGCACTGGAGCGGAATCCTCTGGTTCTGGCACCGACTCCAAACAAGGTCTTAGGCCCCGGCATCGACGGGAGAGGAATCCTGAGAGGCCACCGTGCAACTCGCATGGGGACTGGCATTTCCTCAGGCCACCAGAGCGGTTCCCTGAGGTCCCCATCAAAGGTCGAGAGCACCTGCCGCAACTTGAGAAAATCCAGGTGGTTGTCCCTTCCAGGAGAGATGGGCCCATTTCCGCTGGGGCGTCTCGAGGCTAATCACACCTAACCTCTGGAAATTCCAAAGGGTCTTTCACACCCTTGCCGCAACTCAAGAAGTTCCCCGACATACCCGTCTCCACTCGAGAGGAGGCACGAGAGTCCCGCCCACATCCAGAGGAACCCCGTTTCCGTCTCATAGCTGGAGAGGAGGGATCCTTTCCCAGCGTGATCGCGAAAGAATTCTCGGGAGTCGCTCTCCACAGGAAAGGGGAGAGGAACTCCCTGTCATGCCACCATTCCCAGAGTCCCCCAGATGTCTCAGTCAATTCCAGGAAATCCTGTTTTCCCTGCACTGCCTCGTCTTTCAAGCCGAGGATCAACTCACACCACGGTGGTACGTGGGACAGCCCTGTGGGAAAGCCTCGTGGGAAAGCCTTGAGGGAAAGCCACAGATCCCTTGATTCACGCGAAGGAAAGCGTGACACTGCTGCTACAGCTCGGGAGGAAAGCGCTCGTGCATGCCCCCACTCGAGACGAGGACTGACTCCCCTCGGGAGACTCCAGTAGTACCCCAAGATCCATGTCAGCACTGGAGAGGAATCCTCAGGTTCCGGCACCGACTCCGTACAAGGTCTCAGACCCCGGCATCAACGGGAAAGGAATCCCGAGAGGCCATCGAACAACTCGCATGGGGACTGGCCTTTCGTCAGGACACCGGAGAGGGTCCCTGAGGTCCCCGTCGTAATTCTAGAGCACCTGCCACACTCGAGAAAATCCAGGAGGTTCTCCCCTCCAGGCGAGATGAGGCCCATTTCCGCTGAGGCGTCTCGAGGCTAATCACACCTAACCTCTGGAACTTCCAAAGGTTCCTTCACACCTTAGCTGCAACTCAAGAAGTTCCCCGACACACCCGTCTCCACTCCAGAGGAAGCACGATGGTCCCGGCCACATCCAGAGGAGCTCCGTTTCCGCCTCCAAGCTAAAGATGAGGGATCCTTCCCTGCTTCCTCGGGATAGAATTCCCGACGTTTCCGAAGCTTCTCAAGAGGAGGCCCACTGCACAGGAAAGGCGAGAAGAACTCATGGGTCGTGCCACCATTCCAAGAGTCCCCCAGATATCTCAGTCCATTCCAGAGGATCCTGTTTTCCCTGCACTGCTTCGACTTTCACGCCAAGGATCGACTCACACCACGGTGGCACGTGGGAGGGCCCTGTGGGAAAGTCTCGTGGGAAAGCCTTGAGGGAAAGCCACAGGTCCCTTGATCCACGCGAAGGGAAGCGTGACACTGCTGCTACAGCACGGGAGGAAAGCGCACGTGCATGCCCCCACTCGAGACGAGGACTGACTCCCCTTGGGAGACTCCAGAAGTACCCCAACATGCATGCCAGCCTTGGAGAGGAATCCTCAGATTCCGGCCCCGACTCCACACAAGGTCTTAGGCCCTGGCATCGACGGGAGTGGAATAGCGAAAGGCCCTCTAGCAACTCGCATGGGGACTGGCCTTTCCTGTGGTCACCAGAGCGGGTCCCTGAGTCCCCGTCGTAAGTCGAGAGCACCTGCCGCAACTCGGTAAAATCCAGGCGGTTCTCTCCTCCAGGCGAGATGAGGCCCGTTTCCCCTGAGGTGTCTCGAGGCTAATCACACGTGACCTCTGGAACTTCCAAAGAGTCTTTCACAGTCATGCTGCAACTCGAGAAGTTCCCCGACATACCCGTCTCCACTCAAGAGGAAGCACGAGTGTTCCGGCCACATCCAGAGGAGCTCCGTTTCCGGCTCGTAGCTCGAGATGAGCGATCCTTTCCCTGATTGTTCGGGAAAGAATTCCCGGCATTCCCATCGCATCTCAAGAGGAGGCGCTCTCCAAAGGTAAGGGGAGAGGAACTGCAGGGTCGTGCCACCATTCCGAGACTCACCCAGATGTCTCAGTCCATTTCCACAGGAACCTGTTTTCCCTGCATTGCCTTGGCCTTCATGCCGAGGATCGACTCACACCACCGTCACACGTGGGACAGCCCTGTGGGAAAGCCTAGTGGGAAAGACTCGAGGGAAAGCCACAGATCCCTTGGTCCAGGCATGGGGAAGCGTGACACTGCTGCTACAGCATGGGAGGAAAGGGCACGCTCATGCCCCCACTCGAGACGAGGCCTGACTCCCTTGTGGAGACTCGGAGAAGTACCACAAAATCCATGTCAGCACTGGAGAGGAATCCTGAGCTTCCGGCCCCGACTCCACACAAGGTCTTAGGCCCCGGCATCGACGGGAGAGGAATCACGAGAGGCCCCCCTAGCAACACGCATGATGACTGGCGTTTCCTGCGGCCGCCAGAGCGGGTCCCTGAAGTCCCCATCGTAACTCGAGAGCACCTGCTGAAACTCCGGGAATATCCAGGAGCCTCTCCATTCCAGGCGACATGAGGCCCATTTCCGCTGAGGCATCTCGAGACTAACCACACCTAACCTCTGGAACTTCCAAAGGGTCCTTCACACCCTTGCTGCAGCTCAAGAAGTTCCCCGACATACCCGTTCCTCTTCACATTCAGCCATAATGGTGGTGTCATCTGCCCATATCTAAGTTTATTGATATTTCTACCGGCAATCTTGATTCCAGCTCATGTATCTTCCATCCCAGCATTTTTCATGATGTACTCTGCATATAAGTTAAATAAACAGGGTGACAATATACAGCCTTTGCATACTCCTTTTCCTTTTTGGAACCAGTCTGTTGTTCCATGTCCTACTCTAACTGTTGCTTCCTGACCTTCATCCAGATTTCTCAAGAGGCAGGTTAGGTGGTCTGGTATTCCCATCTCTTTCAGAATTGTGGCTAAAACAACGTATAAGGACCCTTCCGATTCAGGCCAAGGAATTTGATATCTCAGTCATGACCCAACACCTGAATCACTGAAAGAACAAATACATCAATCTGCTTACACCTCAAGTGAACACATAGCTGATGTAGAGTGATGTGACGAAGTGTGAACATAACTGATATATCATCTATAATTGTGAACACCCAGGAATGTGATTGAATTAAAGCTAGTCATTAGATCT
>NW_017209014.1:0-3588 GCF_001704415.2 Capra hircus | reverse complement strand
GTCGAGGCAGTGCAGGAGAAAACAAGTTCCCCTGGAATGTACTGAGACATCTGGGGACTCTGCGAAATGGTGGCACGACCCTGGAGTTCCTCTCGCCTTTCTTGTGGAGAGCGCCTCCTCTTGAGATGCGACGGTAACGCCGGGAATTCTTTCGAGACCTCCGCAGTGAAAAGGATCCCACCTCTCGAGCTAGGAGGCGGAAACGGGGCTCCTCTGGATGTGGGCGGACTCTCGTGCTTCCTCTCGAGTGGAGACGGGTATGTCGGGGAACTTCTGAGTTGCAGCAAGGGTGTGAAGGACCTTTGGATGTTCCAGAGGTTAGCTCTGATTAGCCTCGAGACGCCTCAGCACGAATGGGCCTCATCTCGCTGCAGGGTAGAACCTCCTGGATTTTCTCGCGTTGCGGCATGTGCTCTTGACTTACGACGTGGACCTCATGGACTCGCTCTGGTGGCCTCAGGAAAGGCCAGTCCCCATGCGAGTTGCTCGGGCATCTCGATTCCTCTCCTGTAGTGCTGTGTATTAAGAGCTTGTGGATTCCGTGCCGGAACTGAGGATTACTCTCCAGTGCTGACATGGAACTTGGGTACTTCTGGAGTCTCCCCAGGGAGTCAGTCCTCGTCTCGAGTGGGGGCATGCACGTGCTCTTTCCTCCCGAGCTGTAACAGCAGTGTCACGCTTCCTTGGCGTGTGATCAAGGGATCTGTGGCTTTCCCACGAGGCTTTCCCACAAGGCTTTCCCACGAGGCTTACCCACAAGTCTTTCCCACGATCCAGGGTCGTGACACCATTCCCAGAGTCCCCCAGATGTCTCAGTCCATTCCAGGAAACCTGTTTTCCCTGCACTGCCTCGACTTTCAAGCCCAGGGTCGACTTTCACCACGGTGGCACGTGGGACAGCCTGTGGGAAAGCCTCGTGGGAAAGTCTCATGGGAAAGCCTCGAGGGAAAGCCACAGATCCCTTGAACCAGGCGAAGGGAAGAGTGACACTGCTGCTACAGCTCGGGAGTAAAGCACACGTGCATGCCCCGACTCGAGACGAGGACTGACTCCCGTGGGAGACTCCAGAAGTACCCAAGATCCATATCACACTGGAGAGGAATCCTCTGGTTCTGGCACCGACTCCAAACAAGTCTTAGGACCCGTCATCGACGGAGAGGAATCCTGAGAGCCACCGTGCAACTCGCATGGGTACTGGCATTTCCTCAGGCCCAGAGCGGTTCCCTGAGGTCCCCGTCATATAGTCGAGAGCACCTGCGGCAACTTGAGAAAATCCAGGTGGTTGTCCTTCCAGGAGAGATGGGCCGATTTCCGCTGGGGCGTCTCGAGGCTAATCACACTTATGCTCTGGAATTTCCAAAGAGTCCTTCACACCCTTGCTGCAACTCAAGAAGTTCCCCCACATACCCGTCTCCACTCGAGAGGAGCACGAGAGTCCCGCCCACATCCAGAGGAGCCCCGTTTCGTCTCATAGCTCGAGAGGAGGGATCCTTTCCCAGCGTGATAACGAAAGAATTCTCGGGAGTCACTCTCCACAGGAAAGGCGAGAGGAACTCCCTGTCATGCCACCATTCCCAGAGTCCCCCAGATGTCTCAGTCAATTCCAGGAAATCCTATTTTCCCTGCACTGCCTCGACTTTCAAGCGAGGATCAACTCACACCATGGTGGTACGTGGGACAGCCCTGTGGGAAAGCCTCGAGGGATAGCCTCGTGGGAAAGCCTCGTGGGAAAGCCTCCTGGAAAAGCCTCAATGGAAAGCCACAGAACCTTGATCCACCGAAGGGAAGTGCCAAACAGCTGCCACAGCTAGGGAGGAAAGCACGTGCATACCCCTCTCGAGACGAGGACTGACTCCCCTGGGGTGACTCCAGAAGTACCCCAAGATCCATGTCAGCACTGGAGAGGAATCCTCAGGTTCTGGAAACCGACTTCACACTATGTCTTAGGCCCGGCATCGACGGGAGAATCCCGAGAGGCCCCCGAGCAACTCGCATGTGGACTGGCCTTTCCTGAGGCCACCAGAGCGGGTCCTGAGGTCCCCGACGTAAGTCGAGAGCACCTGCCGCACCTCGAGAAAATCCAGGAGTTCTACCCTCCAGGCTAGATGAGGCCCATTTCCGCTGAGGCTCGAGACTAATCACACCTAACCTCTGGAACTTCCAACGGGTCCTTCACACCCTTGCTGCAACTCAAGAAGTTCCCTGACATACCCGTCTCCACTCGAGAGGAAGCACGAGAGTCCCGCCCACATCCAGAGGAGCACCGTTTCCGCCTCCTAGCTCGAGAGGAGGGATCCTTTCCCTGCGTGGTCGGGAAAGAATTTCCGGCGTTCCCGTCGCATTTCAATCGGACGCGCAATCCAAGGGAAAGGCGAGAGGAACTCCAGGGTCCTGCCACCATTCCCAGAGTCCCCAGATGTCTCAGTCCGTTCCAGGGAAACCTGTTTTCCCTGCACTGCCTCGACTTTCAAGCCGAGGATCGACTCACACCCCGTGGCACGTGGGACAGCCCTGCGGGACAGCCCTGTGGGAAAGCCTCGTGGGAAAGCCTCGAGGGAAAGCCACAGATCCCTTGACCCACGTGAAGGAAGCGCGACACTGCTGCTACAGCTCGGAAGGAAACAGCACGTTCATGCCCCCACTGGAGACGAGGACCGACTCCATTGAGGAAACTCCAGAAGTACCCAATATTCATGTCGGCACTGGAGAGGAATCCTCAGGTTCTCCACCGACTACACACAAGGTCTTAGGCCCCGGCATCGACGGGAGAGGAATCCCGAGAGGACCCGAGCAACTCGAAATGGGACTGGCCTTTCCTGAGGCCACCAGAGCAGGTCCCTGAGGTCCCGTCGTAAGTCGAGAGCACCTGCCGCAACTCGAGAAAATCCAGGAGGTTCTCCCTCCAGGCGAGATGAGGCCCATTTCCGCTGAGGCGTCTCGAGGCTATTCACACCTAACCTCTGGAACTTCCAAAGGGTCCTTCACACCCTTGCTGCAACTCAAGAAGTTCCCCGACATACCCGTCTCCACTCGAGAGGAAGCACGAGAGTTCTGCCCACATCCAGAGGAGCCCTGTCCGCCTCCTATCTCGAGAGGAGGGATCCTTTCCCTGCTTGATCAGGAAAGAATTCCCGGCGTTCCCGTCGCATCTCAAGAGGAGGCGCTCTCCACAGGAAAGGCGAGAGGAACTCCAGGGTCGTGCCACCATTCCCAGAGTCCCCCAGATATCTCAGTCCATTCCAGGGAATCCTGTTTTCCCTGCACTGCCTCGACTTTCAAGCGAGGATCGACTCACACCAAGGTGGCACATGGACAGCCCTGTGGAAAGCTCGTGGAAAGCCTCGTGGGAAAGCCTCGAGGGAAAAGCCACAGATCCCTTGATCCAAGCGAAGGGAAGCGTGACACTGCTGCTACAGCTCGAGAGGAAAGCGCACGTGCATGCCCCACTCGAGACGAGGACTGACCCCCCTGGAGACTCAGAAGTACCCCAAGATCTATGTCAGCACTGGAGAGGAATTCTCAGGTCCGGCACCGACGCCACACAAGTCTTACCAGCGTGACACTGCTGCTACAGCTCGAGAAGGAAAG
>NW_017209013.1:0-3590 GCF_001704415.2 Capra hircus | reverse complement strand
GGCAAGACTGCTGGAGGAGCCCTGCGCCCCGCCTGATAGGGCGAGTGCACAGCCAGCAGGGAAGCGAGCCTCCTCGGGGAAGAGGAGGCAGCAAGTCCCGGTCAAGCTGAAATCCCTGCTTACACGAAGCTAAGTGCGACTCCAGTACGGCAGATCTCTAGCTCTGTTCAGAGGCCCCGATCTGGCAGAGTTCCTGGCACCAAGATGCTCTGCCATAGGCGAGCCTTGCGCAGACTTGCCCTTGCTTTAAGGCTCCCTCCCCAGGAAGGAGCAGGCTGTGTGAGGCGGAAACGCCACTGGCGCCTTCCTGGCTTCAGCTCTACCCCTGCCTTGCCTTTGCACTTAGGTCCAAGCGTCCTTGAGGAGGGCTTAGGGGCTGGTGGGTTGCACACTGCCAAGGGCTCCAGCAGTGAAAGCTCTGTCAGAGGGAAGCGAAGGGCAACAGCAGGGCTCCTTCAGCGGTTCCTTGGCCGCCCAGACAAAGCTCCGCACGGAGAGCACCAGGTTCCAAGGGCCCCTGGCTGGGTTTTGCATCCCCACACTCCAGAGGCTGACTCCGTGGGTGCCTAGAAAGTGTGTGAGAGACGTAGGTTCCCTAGCACTCTCCTCCCCAGCAGAGACATGTGCAGGTGGTTGGGGCCTTATCCTGCGTGTCTGGGTTCCCGCCCACAGCCTCAACTCAGGGGAAGCAGCCCCTGAGGCAAGACCTGCTGGAGGAGCCCTGCGCGCCCGCCTGATAGGCGAGAGCACAGCCAGCAGTGTAGCGAGCCTCCTCGGGAGAAGAGGAGGCAGCCGAGCCCAGTCAAGAGGAAAGCCCTGCTTGCACGGAGCTAAGTGGGCCTCCAGTACGGCAGAGCTCTAGCTCTGCTCAGAGCCCCGATCTGGCAGAGTTTCTGGCGCGAGGCTGCTCGGCCGGGGCTCGCCTTGCCCAGACTTGCCTTGCTTTTAGGCTCCCTCCCCAGGAAGGAGCTGTCTGAGCGAGCCTGGGAGACGCCACTGGTGCCTTCCTTGCCTCAGCTCCAATCCTGCCTTGCCTTTGCACATAGGTGCCAGGCGTCGTTGGGAGGGCTTAGGGGTGGTGGGTTGCACACTGCCAAGGGCTTCAGCAGTGAGAGCTCTGTCAGAGGGAAGGGAAGGGCAACTGCAGGGCTCCTCCAGCGGTTTCTAGGCCGCCTAGAATCAGCGCCGCACCGAGAGCACCAGGCTCCCAGGGCCCCTGGCTGGGGTTTTCAGCCCCGCACACACGGAGGCTGATTCCTTGGGTGCCCAGAAAGTGTATGACAGACGTAGGTTCCCTAGCACTCTCCTCCCCAGCAGAGACATGTGCAGGTGTTTTGGGGCCTGATCCTGCGTGTCTGGGTTCCTGCCCACAGCCCCAACTCAGGGGAAGCAGCCCCTGAGGCAAGACCTGCTGGAGGAGCCCTGCGCCCCCCCTGATAGGCGAGTGCACAGCCAGCAGGGAAGCGAGCCTCCTCGGGGAAGAGGAGGCAGCCCAGCCCCCGTCAAGTTGAAAGCCCTGCTTGCACGGAGCTAAGTGCGCCTCCAGTACGGCAGAGCTCTAGCTCTGCTCAGAGCCCCGATCTGGCAGAGTTCCTGGCGCGAGGCTGCTCTGCCGGGGGCTAGCCTTGCCCAGACTTGCCTTGCTTTTAGGCTGCCTCTCCAGGAAGGAGCAGGCAGCAGGAGCCTGGGAGTCGCCACTGGGCGCCTTTCTTGCCTCAGCTCCAATCCTGCCTTGCCTTTGCACTTAGGTCCCAGTCCTCCTTAAGGAGAGCTTAGGGGCTGGTGGGTTGCACACTGCCAAGGGCTCCAGCAGTGAGAATTCTGTCAGAGGGAAGGGAAGGGCAACTGCAGGGCTCCTCCAGCGTTGCTTGGCCGCCCAGATTCAGCGCCACACGGAGAGCACCAGGCTCCCAGGGCCCCTGGCTGGGGTTTCAGCCCCGCACACACGGAGGCTGATTCCTTGGGTGCCCAGAAAGTGTATGACAGACGTAGGTTCCCTAGCACTCTCCTCCCCAGCAGAGACATGTGCAGGTGTTTGGGGCCTGATCCTGCGTGTCTGGGTTCCTGCCCACAGCCCCAACTCAGGGGAAGCAGCCCCTGAGGCAAGACCTGCTGGAGGAGCCCTGCGCCCCCGCCTGATAGGCGAGTGCACAGCCAGCAGGGAAGCGAGCCTCCTCGGGGGAAGAGGAGGCAGCAAGTCCCGTCAAGCTGAAATCCTGCTTAACGAAGCTAAGTGCGACTCCAGTACGGCAGATCTCTAGCTCTGTTCAGAGGCCCGATCTGGCAGAGTTCCTGGCACCAAGATGCTCTGCCATAGGCGAGCCTTGCGCAGACTTGCCTTGCTTTAAGGCTCCCTCCCCAGGAAGGAGCAGGCTGTGTGAGGCTCGGAAACGCCACTGGCGCCTTCCTGGCTTCAGCTCTACCCCCTGCCTTGCCTTTGCACTTAGGTCCCAAGCGTCCTTGAGGAGGGCTTAGGGGCTGGTGGGTTGCACACTGCCAAGGGCTCCAGCAGTGAAAGCTCTGTCAGAGGGAAGCGAAGGGCAACAGCAGGGCTCCTTCAGCGGTTCCTTGGCCGCCCAGACAAAGCTCCGCACGGAGAGCACCAGGTTCCAAGGGCCCCTGGCTGGGTTTTGCATCCCCACACTCCCAGAGGCTGACTCCGTGGGTGCCTAGAAAGTGTGTGAGAGACGTAGGTTCCCTAGCACTCTCCTCCCCAGCAGAGACATGTGCAGGTGGTTGGGGCCTTATCCTGCGTGTCTGGGTTCCCCCACAGCCTCAACTCAGGGGAAGCAGCCCCTGAGGCAAGACCTGCTGGAGGAGCCCTGCGCGCCGCCTGATAGGCGAGAGCACAGCCAGCAGTGTAGCGAGCCTCCTCGGGAGAAGAGGAGGCAGCCGAGCCCAGTCAAGAGGAAAGCCCTGCTTGCACGGAGCTAAGTGGGCCTCCAGTACGGCAGAGCTCTAGCTCTGCTCAGAGCCCCCGATCTGGCAGAGTTTCTGGCGCGAGGCTGCTCGGCCGGGGCTCGCCTTGCCAGACTTGCCTTGCTTTTAGGCTCCCTCCCCAGGAAGGAGCTGTCTGAGCGAGCCTGGAGACGCCACTGGTGCCTTCCTTGCCTCAGCTCCAATCCTGCTTGCCTTTGCACATAGGTGCCAGGCGTGGTTGGGGAGGGCTTAGGGGGTGGGTTGCACACTGCCAAGGGCTTCAGCAGTGAGAGCTCTGTCAGAGGAAGGGAAGGGCAACTGCAGGGCTCCTCCAGCGGTTCTAGGCCGCCTAGAATCAGCGCCGCACCGAGAGCACCAGGCTCCCAGGGCCCCTGGCTGGGGTTTTCAGCCCCGCACACACGGAGGCTGATTCCTTGGGTGCCCAGAAAGTGTATGACAGACGTAGGTTCCTAGCACTCTCCTCCCCAGCAGAACATGTGCAGGTGGTTGGGCCTGATCCTGCGTGTCTGGGTTCCCTGCCCACAGCCCCAACTCAGGGGAAGCAGCCCCTGAGGCAAGACCTGCTGGAGGAGGCCCTGCGCCCGCCCTGATAGGCGAGTGCACAGCCAGCAGGAAGCGAGCCTCCTCGGGAAGAGGAGGCAGCCCAGCCC
>NW_017209012.1:0-3590 GCF_001704415.2 Capra hircus | reverse complement strand
CTCTGGAATGGGGCACGACTCTGGAGTTCCTCTCGTTTTTCCTCTGGAGAGCGCCTCCTCTTGATGTGGGACGGGAATGCCGCGAATTCTTTCCCGACCACGCAGGGAAAGGATCAAACCTCTCGAGCAATGAGGAGGAAACGTGGCTCCTCTGGATGTGGGCGGGACTTTCCTGCTTCCTCTCGAGTGGAGACGGGTATGTCGGGGAACTTCTTGAGTTGCAGCAAGGGTGTGAAGGACCCTTTGGAAGTTCCTAGGTTAGGTTTGATTAGCCTCGAGACGTCTCAGTGGAAATGGGCCTCATCTCGCCTGGAGGGGAGAACTCCTGGATTTTCTCGAGTTGCGACAGGTGCTCTCGACTTACGACGGGACCTCAGGGACCCGCTCTGGTGGCCTCAGAAAAGGCCAGTCCCCATGCGAGTTGCACGGGGGCCTCTCGGGTTTTCCTCTCCCGTCGATGCCGGGCCTAAGACCTTGTGTGCTTCGGTGCCGGAATCTGAGGATTCCTCTTCAGTGCTGACATGCTTCTTGGGTACTTCTGGAGTCTCCCCAGGGAGTCAGTCCTCGTCTCGAGTGGGGGCATGCACGTGCGCTTTCCTCCGAGCTGTAGCAGCAGTGTCACGCATCCCTTCGCCTGGATCAAGGGATCTGTGGCTTTCCCTCGAGGCTTTCCCACGAGGCTTTCCCACGAGGTTTTCCACAGGGATGTCCCACGTGCCACCGTGGTGTGAGTCCATTCTCGGCTAGAAAGTCGAGACAGTGCAGGGAAAACAGGTTTCCCTGGAATGGACTGAGACATCTGGGGACTCTGGGAATGGTGGCACGACCCTGGAGTTCCTCTCGCCATTCCTGTAGGAGCGCCTCCTCGTGAGATGTGACGGGAACGCCGGGAATTCTTTCCCGACCACGCAGGGAAAGGATCCCTCCTCTCGAGCTAGGAGGCGGAAACGGGTCTCTGCTGGATGTGGGCGGGAATCTCGTGCTTACTCTCGAGTGGAGACGGGTATGTCGGGGAACTTCCTGAGTTGCGGCAAGGGTGTGAAGGACCCTTTGGAAGTTCCAGAGGTTAGGTGTAATTAGCCTCGAGACGCCTCAGTGGAAATGGGCCTCATCTCGCCTGGAGGGGAGAACCCCCTGGATTTTCTCGAGTTGCGGGCAGGTGCTCTCGACTTACGACGGGGGACCTCAGGGACCCGTTCTGCTGGCCTCAGGAAAGGCCAGTCCCCATGTGAGTAGCTCAGGGGCCTCTCGGATTCCTCTCCCCTTGATGTCGGAGACTAAGGTCTTGTGTGGAGTCGGTGCTGTAACCTGAGGATTCCTCTCCAGTGCTGACATAGATCTTGGGGTACTTCTGGAGTCTCCCCAGGGCAGTCAGTCCTCTACTCGAGTGGGGGCATGCACGTGCGCTTTCCTCCCGAGCTGTAGCAGCAGTGTCACGCTTCCCTTCGCGTGGATCAACGGATCTGTGGCTTTCCCTCGACGCTTTCCCAAGAGGCTTTTCCACGAGGCTTTCCACAGGCTGTCCCACGTGCCACCGTGGTGTGAGTCGATCCTCGGCTTGAAAGTCGCGCAATGCAGGGAAAACAGGTTTCTCTGGAATGGACTGAGACATCTGGGGGACTCTGGGAATGGTGGCAAGACCTGGAGTTCCTCTCGCCTATCCAGTGGAGAGCGCCTCCTCTTGAGATGCGACGGGAACGCCGGGAATTCTTTCCCGACCACGCAGGAAAGGATCCCTCCGCTCGAGGTATGAGGCGGAAACGGGGCTGCTCTGGATTTGGGCGGGACTCTCGTGCTTCCTCTCGAGTGGAGACGGGTATGTCGGGGAACTTCTTGAGTTGCAGCAAGGGTGTGAAGGACCCTTCGGAAGTTCGAGAGGTTAGGTGTGATTAGCCTCGAGACGCCTCAGCAGAAATGGGCCTCATCTCGCCTGGAGGGGAGAACCTCCTGGATTTTCTCGAGTTGCGGCAGGTGCTCTCGACTTACGACTGGGACCTCAGGGACCCGCTCTGGTGGCCTCAGGAAAGGCCAGTCCCCCATGCAGTTGCACGGGGCCCTCTCGGGATTCCTCTCCCGTCGATGCCGGCCCTGGGACCTTGTGTGGAGTCTGTGCCGGATCCTGAGGATTCCTCTCCAGTGCTGAGGTGGATCTTGGGTTCCTCTGGAGTCTCCAGGGGAGTCATTCCTCTTCGCGAGCGGGGATATGCACGTGGGTTTTCCTCCGAGCTGTAGCAGCAGTGTCACGCTTCCCTTCGCGTGGATCATGGGATCTGTGGCTTTCCCTCGAGGCTTTCTCAGGAGACTTTCCCACGAGGCTTTCCCACAGGGCTGTCCCACATGCCACCGTGGTGTGAGTCGATCCTCAGCTTGAAAGTCGAGGCAGTGCAGGGAAAAAAAGGTTTCCCTGGAATGGACTGAGACTCCAGGGGACTCTGGGAATGGGGCGTGATACTGGAGTTCCTCTCGCCTTTCCTGTGGAGAGCGCCTACGCTTGAGATGAGACGGGAACGCTAGGAATACTTTCCCGACCACGCAGGGAAAGGATCCCTCCTCTCGAGCTAGCAGGCGGAAACGGGGCCACTCTGGATATGGGCGGGACCCTTGGGATCCTCTTGAGTAGAGACGGGTATGTCAGGGAACTTCTTGAGTTGCAGCAAGGGTGTGAAGGACCCTTTGGAAGTTCCAGAGTTTAAGTGTGATTACCCCTTGTTGCCTCAGCGGAAATGGGCCTCATCTCGCCTGGATTGGGGAACCTCCTGGATTTTCTCGAGTTGCGGCAGGTGCTCTGGACTTACGATGGGGACCTCAGGGACCCACCCTGGTGCCCTCAGGAAAGGCCAGTCCCCATGGGAATTGCTCTGGGGCCTCTCGGGATTCCTCTCCCGTAGATTCCGGGTCTAGACCTTGTGTGGAGTCCGTGCCGGAACCTGAGCATTCCTCTCCAGTGCTGACATGGATCTTGGGTACTTCTGGAGTCTCCCAGGGGAGTCAGTCCTCATCTCGAGTGGGGCCATGCACGTGCGATTTCCTCCCGATCTGTAGCAGCAGTGTCATGCTTCTCTTCGCGTGGATCAAGGGATCTGTGTCTTTCCCTCGATGCTTTCCCACGAGGCTTTCCCACAGAGCTGTCCCACGTGCCACCGTTTTGTGAGTCGATCCTCGGCTTGAAAGTCGAGGCAGTGCAGGGAAAACAGGTTTCCCTGGAATGGACTGAGACATCTGGGGGACTCTGGAATGGTGGCACGACCCTGGAGTTTCTTTGGCCTTTCCTGTGCAGAGCGCCTCTTCTTGAGATACGACGGTAATGCCGGGAATTCTTTCCGACCACGCAGGGAAAGGATCCCTCCTCTCGGTCTAGGAGGTGGAAAACGGGGCTCCTCTGGATACGGGCGGAACTCTCGTGCTTCTATCTAGTGGAGACGGTATGTCGGGAACTTCTTGAGTTGCAGCAAGGGTGTGAAGGACCCTTTGGAAGTTCCAGATGTTAGATGTGATTAGCCTCGAGACGCCTCAGCGAAATGGGCCTCATCTCGCCTGGAGGGAGAACCTCCTGGATTTTCTCGAGTTGCGGCAGGTGCTCTCACTTACGA